>NW_015174853.1:1014089-1038558 GCF_001447785.1 Gekko japonicus
GGTGGAGATGCAAAGCTGAAATCAGAGGGGCAGATAATGACAGGTTGGTGCTTGGCTGGGAAGGAGATAGGGTTGCCAACTCCAGGTTGGGAAATTCATGGAGATTTGAGGGGTGGAGCCTGGAGAGGGTGAAGTTTGAGGAGGGGTGGGACCTCAGACAAGTACAATGCCATAGACACCACCCCCAAATCAGCCATTTCTTCCTGGTTAACAATTGTTGCCAATCTCCAGGTGAGGGCTGGAGATCACTGAAAATTACAACTGCTCTTCAGGTAGCAGAGATCAGTTCCTCTGGAGAAAATGGTGGATTCTGTGTCATTATGCTCTGCTGAGGTTGCCACAGCATATTGAAGCTGAGTGCCTAAAGTCTTGGCACTCTCCCAAAGCCTCTTTCTAGAGCTCGTTGTATTTATTTTCACAATGAGCCTTATTCCTAGTTCTCCATATTTGCACAATTAACTTCTATAATCATAATTCCACTGCTATTGAATCAAAATAGCTGATTTATTCACAGTAGGAGTAACTTGCAGAAAGAAAACAGACAGGATTAGGCTGTGGCAGAATGCACCACAAACATTTTTTAAAAGATCCTCAATTTTTCTTTAAAGGTCTTCTTTTGTGGTTCAGTTATATATAGACACAGAGCTGAGTTGGTGATTGTTATCTACCCTGAAGGCTAACAAAAAACCAACTGTACAAAAGAGAAAAGCAAAATGTTAAATGCGCAGACTAGTTAAAGAGCTCAGGGCCTATTTTTTGCTATGGAACAGATGCCACAAGGAATCAACATCACTGGTTGATCATGGCATTTTCAAATTCACATCACCCAGCTGACAAACCAGTTCTATCTGATTCATCTGTGGGAGCTCTGAAATGAATCTCCAGCTCCATCTTACCATCTTCATTCCCGAGTCCTTCTTAGTATGACAAATAGCTCTTATAATTTCTGGGAATGTTTTAAGGGAAATATTCAGGGAAAGAAAGGTCAAAACACGGGAGACCCTGGAAAAGCTATTGCTGGATTGTCCTAGACTTTTTAAAACAGCAGTTTCAGACTTGCACAATTGCAATTCAGATCAGAACCTCATGGGAGTGGAGAGAGGATTTAACCCATTCACTTGTCAAAGACGTTTTGGCTAATTGGAACTGCACCCCCGTGCAGTTATTAGCCCTTTAATGAAAAACAACGGGCAAAAAGATGCAAGTCTTTTTTCCCTTTAAAGATCTAATTGCAATGAATGGAATCATATGGGGACGGAAGGGTTAAAGACCTTCCTTCTTCCCTCTCCCCATAGCCCCTGTCCAAATCAGGGCCAGGCCACATATGCCTGAAATTTATTTTCAAAGACTCAGGGAGGTCTGTGATCTTCACCTTATCTAGTTTGACCCTGAAGGTGGGAGAAAAGGGACATGAAACAAATGGGAAGAACAGCTGGCTAGCAGCCATCAACACAGCTTGGGCAGCAAATTCCCTGTAAATAATGATGTGATGTGTGAAGAAATTCTTTATTTTGTCTGTCCTGAATCGGCTGCTAATCCAGTTCATTGGGTTCTAGGGTGATGGAGAGAGAAAAAATCTCTATCCACTTTTGTCTGACATTCATACCTCTATTATGTCCTCCCTCCCTCCCTCTTCTTCTTCTAATCTGAAAAGTTTTAGTTGCTTCCCTAATCGTGGGCAACTGGAACTGCACAGAATGCACTGTGGCTGCAATCCCAAACACACTTTCCTAGGAGTAAGCCCATTGAATAACCTGGAATTTACCACTAAGTGCAACGGCTTAGGATTCCTCCCTAGGATACTGGCCATTTTATATTTAATCCCACATTAGATTTCTAAAAAGGCTTAAATGGCGAGTGTTCAGTAAATGGCTGCACGTGAAGGTTTTTGTAGCTCATTGTTCATATTTGGATTATCACATCTGGATTTAGTGACCATGGACCCCAAACGCTTCATAACAGAAAAGAGTGTCATAACCCCCTTTCCCCAGCCAGTGACTCTGACTCTGAATCTTTAGGAGAAGAGACCAAGGAGGACCAGAGGGACCAGGGAGGGCTCAACATGGCAGAGGTGCCTGCTGCCAATGTTCCAGCAGACCCAGAGGCCCCTCTGCCAGAGCCTGCAAGGCTGACCTCACCACTGCCCCCTGAAATAACTGCTGGACTGGATGTGAACCCAGGCCCATAGCCCCCAGCAGGGGATCCTCTCACAGTGCAGGAACAGCAGCGGCAGAAGGCCTGGGCCGAGGCCGCCCACAGGAGGCAAACTGCTTGACTGGCTGCACACAACCCCATCCCAGAGCCAGGCCTTCTACGTAGGATCCAAGCACAATGCAGCCACAGGAGCCCATCACCTGCCAGCAGCCGAGCCTGATGACCTCCCAGCCTCTTTAGGCTGAGGCTTGGGAAGGCTGCCTTGCTGGATCAACCAGTCTACTAGGTGCAAGCCTGTGCCCTTGCTCCAGTTCCTGTTGATGTTCTCGAGCCTTGCTTCCTGACCTGAGGGCACTGCTCCCAAGGAGATCTGACTGGGCTGGCCTGCAGAGCGCAGGACAAAGAGTGCCTGTTTCCAGATTAGCATTGGAATGCATCAAAAAGAAAAGGGAAAAGCAAAAGGAGGGAGAAAGAAGGAGGGGAAGTAGAGCAACTGTAGAGAACAAGAATTGGGGAAAGAGAGGTTCTCCTCAGAACTTGTACAGCATACTGTGGCAATTCGACCAGGTTCAACACAACAAATAACAGCCTTTCTAACTAGAGCCCTTAGATAGCTTTCTATCCTTCCTCTGAGCCCCATCAAGTAGAAGCTGTAGCTTGGAAATCTGAATGTCATTCCATTATTTTCTTACAAGTCACAGAAAATGAGTGTGCTTTGTCAATGGTACTATTTTGCCTCCCATTTGGGCCTCTAGGACACATTCTTCAATAGCACCTGCTTAGTGATGCCAGCCTCCAGGTGGGACCTGGGGAATCCTCTGGGATTACAACTCATCTCCAGGCTACAGAGATCAGTTCCCCCAGAGAAAATGGTAGCTTTGGAGTGTGGACTGTATAGCATTTTCCTGACCACTCCAGGCTCCATCAGGCTCAATTCCCAAATCTCCAGGAGTTTCCCAACCAGGCCCGTAGCTAGGACCTTTTTAGTGGGGGGGGGGCCCTGGGGAAAGTGGGGGCCCCACAAGTATCTGTCAGCAAGCTGCCATTCTGTTTTCTGTGACCTCTGTGTACATATCCTTTCCCTGTTGCACCCGGCTTGGTTTCTATCATCCTACTCCTGCGTTGGAATGCAAAAGATAACTGCTGGAGGTTGTGTGGGGGAGAAGATGCTGTAATGCTTGGCTATTGCTTTTCCCATGACTACTGCACCTGTGTTATGTCTAATATCCTGCCTGGTTCCCATGGACTGGGCGCGCAACCGTTCCATTAGCCCGCCAGCGGGAAAGTTATTCATTGGACCTGTATCTCTTTGAAGTTCCTTTATTATGCTTGATCTAACTGTGTATCCCCAGTTCTAACAAAGAACGTGTTTGAGTATGTCGTCAACGCTTTGAAATAAATTTTGCTTTTCTTAAAACGTGGATTTATTCTCGATGCTTGGGGATCCAACATATTGTTAGAACTCTCTTTTTCCTATCGTTCCGAATCTGGCGAGATCATGAGCGGAATTGAGGGAAACCTACCTACCACGGAGGGGGACTCTGGATCGGTCCCACAAACCTCCGCGTCTTTGGTGTTCACGACTGCAGCCTCGTTGGAGGGTGCCGTGGGGGGAGCGATTCCCCGCCTGCCTGCACATCTGTCTTGGCCGCCTCCGACCCCTTCGCAATGGGGTCCGCGGAAGACTCACCAGCAGGATGATTGGACTATGTACAACACCCAGGGCACCCGTGAGGTGTACTCCCGTCGGGGGAGCGGATTACGTGAGAGTCTATTTGACAAGGGATTGTTCCCGGAGCCGGGGGCTACCTCGGAGAAGGGGAGCCCCGAGCGGGACCTCGAGGAGTGGATGTTCGAGCCGTCGGGACCGCGGGGCCACGCAGGAGATGAGGAGGGCACCGGAGTCTTCCCAACGGAAGAGGACTATGACCCACCCCCGGACTACCGCCCTCGGGACCCCATCCCGGAAGAAACCACCGGGGAACGACTAGCAGAACTGGAAGACTCGGTGAGAGACTTGTTGCGGGCATTCCAGGATGTGATGGAAGGTCTGCCGGGAATGATGGACGTTCGAATGGCTAATTTCCTTGACGCACACGCCGCGCAGCAACAAGTTGCTCCTGCACGAGCAGAGGATTGGGGGAGGGGGCCTGCAAAACCCACGGGGGGGCGGGCCCTGCGCAAGCTACGGGCCGGTTCCCAACCTAGATCTGGCAACCCTACATCCTCTGTCCCCCACCTGGCAATCCTACCCTGCATAGTTAAGAGCTTTCCTTCTCAGGAATGTTCAGCAGACTTCGAGACAGTGTGGTCCAGAAGCAGTGGAAGGCATTAATCTGAATGGCAGGTGTACCTGCATGCTGAGGGAGGGTTTTTGTTTTGTTGCTGCTAACATATTATCCAGCCTAAACTACAGAGGGAGCAGAAAACAATCCTCTATATAAATAACTGATGCAAGAACAGGACTAATGCTCTTGAAAAATCTGAGGTAATCCTGCATTGCTGCCCTGACACTTTGTCTTTCACTTTTTCCAGCAATTAGTTGAATGGTTTTAAGGGCTTCCATTGCAAAATGAATAGTATTTTGATTCAAAGCTGCATAACATTTAACACTCCACTAATTCACTGTAGCAGTCGTAGACTGTGGTCAGACAACAGGCTTGGCACGCTCTGGCCCCACCTCTAATCTCTCCATTTGTTTTGTAATGAAGAGTTTGGATCAGACCCTGAACCTGTCTCACTGCTCTCACTCCATAGTTGACCATTTGGATTATTGCTGTATGGTAACCATGGAGTGGGTGGTTGGGCGGCATCCTTTTTAAAAAATTGTCTTTCATGCATGTGCAGGAGCGTTCATTCGAATCATTAGTCCATTTTGACAGCTCTGCGATCCCTCCAGTACATTTACCCTTGTATCAGTCTTGAGATGCTTTCCAACAGCAACTCTAAAGCAGAAACAGGAGAGGTTTGTTTTGGGGAGGCTGTCGCTCAAAAACAATTTCCCTGGGGGCTCCCAATCCAGAATGACTACTTGGTTGCTTGCAAGCAGTGATTGATAATGCCAGAGGCACTTATGCGCTTATTTGCACATCTCTAAGAAATCAAAAGGGTGTGTGAAGACAGAATGGAAGGTTCACACTCCCAACCAGCTTTATTTCGCAACAGGGGAGTTCAGCCAGCCAGAAATGTGTGGTGGAAAGTGCAGACATCCATAAAGACCCGGACTTTCCCCAGTGCCTGATGACTCTGATTTGAAGGTGGTGCAGAAAATGTGGCACCAACTAAAGAATGGAAGGCAGATGTCACTGTCTGATCATGCACTTTAAATCTGAAAGGGAACCACAAGGACATGGCTCAAACTGCCTGTCTGGCCGCAGTCATTGTCTTTTCCTTCACATTTTCTCAGATCTCACTGATAAACTATTACCCCATCAACATTCTTGTGTTTCTGAATTTCTGAAGTACGGTATATAAACAGTTATCCTGTGATAAGAATCCCTGAATTAACTTCAAATGCAATTTTGAGCGGTATCAACAGAAGTATAGTGTCCAGATCACGTGAAGTGATGGTATCACTTTACTCTGCTCTGGTTAGACCTCACCTAGAGTATTGTGTTCAGTTTTGGGCACCACAATTTAAGAAGGATATAGACAAGCTGGAACGTGTCCAGAGGATGGCAGCGAAGATGGTGAGGGGTCTGGAGACCAAGTCCTATGAGGAAAGGTTGAAAGAACTGAGTATGTTTAGCCTGGAGAGGAGATGACTGAGAGGTGATATAACCATCTAGAAATACTTGAAGGGCTGTCATACAAAGGATGGTACAGAGTTGTTTTCTTTTGCCCCAGAAGATTGGACCAGAACCAGTGGTTTGAAATTAAATCAGAAGAGTTTCTGGCTAAACATTAGGAAGAACTTCCTGACAGAGCAGTTCCTTAGTAGAACAGGCTTCCTAAGGAAGTGGTGGGCTCTCCTTCTTTGGAGGTTTTCAAACAGGCTAGATGGCCACCTGACAGCAATGCTGATTCTGTGAACTTAGGCAGATCATGAGAGGGAGGGCAGGAAGGATTGCATCAGTGCTTAGTTCTTTTGGTCCTTTCTTACATGCCCAGGGAAACGCTGATTGGCACTTTGGGGTCAGGAAGCAATTTTTCTCCAGGCCAGTTTGGTTGGCATCCTGGAGGTTTTTTGTCATCTTCTGGGTGAGGATTTGGAGGGAGAGGTATTCATGAATTTCCTGCATTGTGCAGGGGGTTGGACTACCTGACCTTGGAGGTCTCTTCTAACTCTGTGATTCAGCCTCAAATGCATTTAAGAGGGTAATCAGATGTTGATGCAAGTAAAAAGAGGCCCAGTAACCACTGGCAAGGCTAGGGGTTCTTATCAAATCACTCAGGATAAGCTATATAAATGAAAGGGGACAGTTATCTCTGAAGAGTAGAGTGACAGGTGAATAATAGTTTCTCATTTTCATGGCCTTCATGACCTTATAAAAATCAAAAATCTGTCATCTGGGTTTTCTTCTCCCTGGCCTCGATTTTTTGTGCCCATCTTGTGGCTTTCCACTCCTCATTAAGGTAGCACGCATGTACTTCTGATGTACTGTGAGAAAACTTGAGAATGAAGCCAGTTAGCTGCATGCACTTGAATGGTATAGCCTAGAAATACATAGAATACATTTTATTTATGTTATTATAGTTTGTCTTTCTCTCAGGGACATAAGGCACATTACACATAGTGAGTCAGTACAATTAACAAAATGGGGCATTCAGTCACCAATGCATTAGGATTTTAGCAGTCTGGAACCACCAGAAAGAATTGAAGCACAGCATAAGTATCAACATGACACATTAAGCAGTCCATAAATTACATAATAAGATCTTACTCTCAATAAGATCAACACAGCAGTATAGACCACAGTCCCACTCACTTATGCAAGTAAGTTTGTGAAACCATTTTGTACAATGCAACCTTATTACTGTGTAGAAGAAGAGGAGATTGGATTTATACTCCGCCCTTCACTACCCAAGGGAGTCTCAGAGCGGCTTACAAACTCCTTTCCTTTCCCCTCCCCACAACAGACACCCTGTGAGGTGGGTGGGTCTGAGAGAACTCTGACAGAAACTGCTCTTTTCCAAGAACAGCTGTGCCAGAACTATGGCTTGCCCAAGGTCATCCAGCAGGTGGAAGTGGAGGAGTGGGGAATCAAACCCGGTTCTCCCAGATTAGAGTCCGCACACTTAGCCACCACACCAGACTGGCTCTGGCTTCTCTTCTTCTTCTTCAGGTTGGCACCTGCAGAAGCCCCTGCTGACATGGGCTTAGTTGTCGTGGTGGGCTATAGGGAGAGAGGCAGCCCCACAAATAAGAAGGGCCAAGGCCAGGAAGGGCTTTGTATGCGATAGCCAATGCCTGAAACTGAGCCTGGTAACAAATGGCCAGCCAAAGAAGGGTCTGCAGAATGGGAGTAATGTGCATGCTCCATCTAGCACCTGCTAATAGCCAGACCTCAGTATTCTGGACCAGTTGGCGTTTCCAAGTTGTTTTGAGGGGAGACCAATGTGCATGCATGACAGTAGTCTAGTCTTGGAGTTACAGTGGCGTGGATCCACCAGTGGACAGTGAATAACTTTGGAAAAGATCCCCTGACAAAATGAATTGTGAAATGTGTAGGGATCCACACGAACTAAATAATCCCCCCCCCACATTGCACCTGTTTTTCTACATTTTTTCTGCCTACTAGTGTGGCCATTCTTGTTTTCTTCACAAAAAATTGAGGCCAGGGAGAAGAAAGACAAGAATGACAGGTGAAGAACAGTGCAGTCCTAAGCAGTGTTCCCTCTAAGCTGAGCTAGCGTGAGCTAGCTCACAGTTTTTTAGCCTCACACATTTTTGTCTTAGCTCAGAAAGGGTGGCTCCTGAGAAAACTAATTTATGCAGTAGCCAAATCACTGGCTCACAACTTTAATGCCAGGAGCTCACAGAGTAGAATTTTTGCTCACAAGACTCCATAGCTTAGAGGGAGCATTGGTCCTAAGCACCTTTCTAAGTCAATGATCTTAGAAGAGTATAACTCTTTTGAGGCATCTAGGTAATCAGAAGGGGTACACAGCTGAAATGTCCTGGGCCCCCTTCTCCAGAAAAAGTGTTGCAATTTCAGGACAAGAGCCAGGAACAGTTACCTTGAGGTTACAACCAGTATTCAGAGGTTCTTTACATGTGAACACACAGAACTGCCTTATAAGGAGTCAGACCATTAGTTTACCAAAGTCAGTACAATCTATTCTGATTGGCAGTGGCTCTTTAGGGTCTCAGTCCAGCTTTTGACACCACTTACTACCTTGCAACAGGAGATGCCAGGTATTGCACCTGGGACCTTTGAATGCCAAGCAGATGCTCTATCACCAAGCCACCAATTCCCCCCAAAGTGAGGGGCCTTAAAATGAACATATGCTGTAGGAACAATTGCATAAAAGTGTACATTCACATGACTACTTCTTTGAGAAATGAGGTTTGCCGTAAAACCTATAAATATTTAGATGAATATTAAAGAAATTCCATTTTGGTGTACTGCTCAGAGCATTCAACCATGACTATCCAAAATGAATTATGATACCAAAAATGTGTTTCATCATGCCTGAAAGCAAGGCAAAGAAGATCAGCCGTTCTATCTGGCACAAATATGCTCCTCCATCCCCGTTTGCTTCCCTGAAATCAATCACAAAGGTAATGAATATTACAAGAAATGCCTATACAAGCACATCTACCCTGTATACATTCCTCAGTGTGAATTTTAAGAGGGTACAGTACAGGATTACAGTCTGTGAACAAATATATTTTGGCTATAATCTAGAAGACATTCAGACATGCTCAAAGCCACCAAAATTGATAGGAAACAGTTCATTAAAGTGATGGGAATAACAGAACCAACTTCCCTTCTAATGTTGATGTCAAAAACCTGAGGCCAGTGCTGCAAAACACACAATGCAGCAAACTCACTCAGGTTAATCTGGCTGGGGGGTGGGGGGTGATCAGTGCCTGCTCGGGTGTTCTGTTTATGTCACCAGGCTCCCTGGGATGGCCAAAAATGGGATTTCAATGGAATAACAAATAAAACCGCTTATTAATCCACAACATTATCCAAACGGACCCTACCATTCTCCATTACTAGAAATGAGATAGATGTGATTCATTCTGACTCTTTTTAAAAGAGAAAGTACATGGACGTGTAAAGAAGTCCCATCCATCTAATACTTTAAGATTTGCTGAAGCTGTGCATAGTTGTTATCCTCTTTATTCTTGTATGTCAGACCCAATGATGGGCAATACATGTGTCAGTGCAGGCTTCTGAGTGCACGTCTCTAGCTAGAAGAGAAATGTGTGCAATTGGGTGCTGCGTGTGGTTCCTCTCCCAGATGCAGCTGCCAAGGTTGCACACAGACTCCTCTTTTGGAAGGGAGAAGGGGTTGGGAGTGGAATTTATTTAACTTCCCCCTTTCCAAACAACCAACAGGACAATGTGGTCCAGGGCAGTGTTCATCTGCACTGCTGAATTTGGGTCATCCAGACACCTTTTTTTTTTTTTAAAGTGTGCATGTGTGTGTGCGCCTGGAAGTCATGGCTGACTTCTGGCAACCCCTGGTGGGGCTGGGAGGCAAGGACGTTCAGAGAGGTGGCTTGCTGCCTGCCCCTGCGTCACAGCCCTGGTATTCCTTGGTGGTCTCTCATCCAATTCCTTGCCAGGATCAGCCCTGCTTAGCTTCTGAGATCTGACGAGATCAGGCTTGCCTGGGCTATCCAGGTCAGGGCGACATCACTTTTAACCTACACTGTCAGGATGTGTATGAACCATGCACAATCCAGTCCTCTCTCATGCTTGCACATAGAATCCCACTTAGAACCTAACTCCAGTTACCTGCAGGGATGACGGCCTCCAGGTGGAACTTGGCGATCCCCCAGAATTACATCTCACCTCCAGAGATCAGTTCCCCTGGAAAAAAACAGATGCTTTGGAGGGTGGACTCTGTGGCATTATACCCCACTGAGATCCCCATACTCCCCAGGATGACCCCAAATCTCCAGGAGTTTCCCAATCTGGAGCTAGCAACCCTCCCCCCCTCCATCCTTCACTGGTGGCCAGGAGAACCTGGCAACCCTATACCTGTGATGCTGGCAGGCCCTGGTTAAGCAGAGTTAGATCTCCCCCATGAGATTTTAAACCTGGATTAAATACATATGATGTATGTTACCCCATTATTCCTATTTTACAGATAAGAGGGTTAACACAAAAGATCAAGTCAAATATAATAAGATAAGGGTGCGTTCAGACAGACAGCTAATCCCACCATTATGCCAGCTCAAATTTGATCCCAATCTTTTTAATCCATCCTCACACGACCAGACATCCCACGGGGGAATTGCCTTACCGCGTGCTGCTTCCACTATGGATTGTCTAGACGGCGTCCACTGAAGGAGGCATGTGCAGTGGTTTATTTCTTGGATTGTCTAGACGGCGTCCACTGAAGGGGCATGTGCAGTGGTTTATTTTTTAAAAAAATCTTTTTGCGTATGCGCATAGGCATGATATTGCAACCTTGTTTATCCGCGCATGTGATATAGGCATGATATTGCGACCTTGTTTATCCTTGCATGTGACATCAGACCATCCTGGACGGGTGCCATTTTTAATTGCGCGCTGGAATGATCAGACGGGGGCCCGTCGGAACCAAAACTCCAGATTTAAAGTAGAATCTTTTTAGTACGGCTCCGAGGTGCGGCAAAACAGGATGCTCACGGAAGACGGACGTTTCCCAGATGTTGATGTCTGGACATTACATTTAAATCCATGAGGCACCCGTGCCTTACATGGATCTAAGGAGCCGTCTGAACTCACCCTAAGAATTTGTGGCAATCCACTACTGAGGATTAATGATGGCATCTGTGAAGGTTTAACTATGACTGGTACCAGAGTATGTTGCTGTATTTTGATGGTGTTTTAACTGCTTTAAATCTTTGTATGCTATATTTTGTTTATTATGTCTGATGGAACCTGCCCTGAGCCTACTAGGCGGGGAAGGCAGGATATAAATCCAATAAAATAAATAAAATAAAAGCCATCAAGAATGGGGTTAGACTAGGAAGAGTCTTTCAGATTTAATAATTCTATGATTATATGATAAAATAAGCTTGTGGCATGGACTGCTCGATGAAAACGTGCCATCCATGGGCTCTGAGTAAAATAAGAAGTCAGCTATATGCCAATTACAAATCAGTTTTAAAGATCAGATAATCAAATTACAATAGCTATTTTTAAAAAGATATGACTGATGTTCCATAGGAAAATGTCAGTGATTTGTTGTTCTAAATCATTAATCAGCCCCATGAGAAATTAAGCAATGTGTGCACTCTGATCGGAGTTTCAGTCATTCTCACCAAACAAGAGTGGTTCAGAATATTTTACCAAGTGCTATAGTTCATCCATACTAATAAACATTCGAAGAATGGCTCTTGGTTTTCAAATCGGGGGTTCCGCCCTCTGTGCCTCTTACTGTTTCTCTCTGAAATTCCCAGGGCCTTGAACTCTCCATTCAGAAAACTCCACAACACAAACAAGACACAGAACTCATTCAAATAAATTCTCGTGTAAATGAATCCAGCTGCCTGCTGAGCAAGCAGAGCGATGAGCATTTGTTGATTTTGCAAATTGGGAGTCATTGCATATTTCCAGGAAACTGATCTTTTAATTCACTTACAGGAATCTGTGAATGAAGAATAAACTCATATTATTTATTATTAAACAGCAGCGGATCACAAACTTTTTAGTGCCTAAAACTGTTTGGCTCTTCCTCCCCCCCACCTAGCAAGTCTATTAAAACAGATAGAAAAGAAGATGGCATCATCCTTCATTCATACATACAGAAACAATTCAGACAGTTAAGCCCCATTTAAAGAATCTGTTTCAGGAACAATTTTTTTTTAGCATCCTGGATATTTATTTCGTGAAGTGTCCAGCAACTTCATTGTCCCATTTTGTCAATCAAAACAGATGGTAGGTTCTAAACTCATGCCATCGCCAAAAGACTGTCTCAAGGCATTTCATCAATCTCTGTGAGTTATATAACAGTTTTCCAATTCATTTCATAATAATGCTAAGGACAGCTACATGCAATGACTGGAGGGGGGGGGATAATTGAAATCCTTGAGATTTTGAGAAATGTTGAAAAATAAAAAACAGCCCTCTACATCCCTTGTCCCTCTGCTCCTCAATGTTATTCCCTGCACCCATTCCCTACCACACTGAAACAGAACCTCTGACATGGTTCGAGTTGTGTATTTCTCCCCCCTTCTGCAGTGGCTTGGCAGTTCCCCCCTTTCCTCCTGCAGCTAAAGCTACACCACAGTTCAGCCGGGAACAGGGGAAAAAAGACCTACACGGGCTTGGCTCTGCCATTTTAGAAGATGGAGCTTACCTCCACTATGTCCCCAGACTGGCTGTACCAACATGGATGCGCCAGCGACAGCCACCCTGCATTTCCCCCTTTGAATCAGATCAGAGGAGGTTTTCCTTTGATCCAGTCTAAACCCCTGGGAGTCCTATAAATCGTACTTGGGAGGAGCACAACATTGAGTAGGGGCATGCTATATTTCATGCTGGAAGCAGATTATTTACATTACTTATTGTGCCACTCTCAGCCAGCCTTACTTCTCTTACAGGACTGTTGTATGAGGGAAGGAAGAACAATATATGCCTAAGCTTCTCAGAAGGCTGGGATAAAAATGAAATAATATTTCACTGTTGTCCTTGCACAAACAAGTGAGCATTAATAATTAGCATTGTCCTGGACTCACATGACCAAATAATTTCTGCCCAGTGGCCAACATTTCATGCTTGGGCCAGCCAGGTACTTGAGCAAGTGGTGGCTGCATGGCGTCTGGCAATGTTGGAGGAGATGGATGATCTGGACCCATTTCAATCTGGATTTAGGTCTGGGTTTGGGATAGAAATGGCCTTGGTTGTCCTGACTATTATCTTTGCAGGGAGAGTGGCTGGCAGGGGGCGTGCACCCCAGTTAATGGCTTTCAGTACCATTGACTATGGTATGCTTCTAGAGAAGGTGAGTGGGCCTGGAAGGGGGGGCACCATGCTTTGGTGGTTCTGTTATTACTTGACTGGCTGATTCCAGACAGTAGTGCTGGGAAGCTGCTGCTTGGCCCCATAACTTTGGCCTCAAGGCAGTTGTGCTATGGGCCTGCATGGATCCATTTTATCTCTCTATTTAACATCTACATGAAAGTGCTGGGCGAGATCACTCGGGAGGGAGCCGGCATGGTCAGAGTGTTGTACTAACCTCTGGGAGACCCAGGTTCGATTCCCTACTCTGCCATAGAATCCTGCTGGGTTGACCTGGCTGGGTCACACACTCTCAGCCTAATCTACCTTTCAGAGTTGTGAGGATAAAAGGGAGCAGGGGAGAATGTTGTAAGCTGATTTCTCCCCATTGGGGAGAAAAACAGAGTATAGATGAAGTAAAATAAGAAACTAAAATAATCCCTCAGAGGGAAGGTGAGTGGCAATCTGAGACAGGGCTTTTTCTGTGAGGGTGCCTTGCCTTTGGAATGCCCTCCCCTTTGCAGTTTGTCTGGTGCCTGCCTTCCTTGCCTTTAGGCGCCCAGCCAAAACACTGATTTACCCAGGCTTTAAATTAAGGGGTTCCATCATTTTAGTTGTTTCGTTGTCTATTTCTAGCTCGAGGACTGTTTTATCCTATCTCCTTAGATGGCTCTACTTGATTTATAGTCTTTAATGCCAGGACTTGTTTACATTGGCTTGGCTTGTTTTATTGGCACCATTGGGGTTTAGTGAATGTTTTTCTATTCTCTTGGTTGATTTTGTTTTAGTTATGATCTCCCTGGAGACCTGGCATGATTTTTCTAAAAATAAACCAACAGAAATGTCTGATCCCACCCCCAACTGCCCGCCAATACATCATGCACGTGTACAAGCTGAGTACCGTACTTAATCAATGAATGACTCAACCAACTGTGTTAGGCATTAGGAAAGGTCTATCTGTGGTAGCTCATTCATTCATTCATTCATTCATTCATTCATTCATTCATTCATACATACTAATCAAGTTATTCAAGACTTCCTGATCCATCCCTAAAATTAGAAAAGAGGATCATCCATCCGTAATAGCTTTTCTACTTTTCTTGGAGCCCCGAAGAATTAAGCCTCCGTCAAATAATAATACAGCCAGGTGGGCAACAACTCGGGCTCTATTCTATACGCTTCTCCGGCCGGCCGATCCAAAGCCTCCATCCTAGCAAGGGCTATTTCGGCTGGCACAGTAGCAGGGCTCTCGTTCGTTCGTTCCTGTCACGCCTGTCACTCGGAAGGAAGCCAGTCCAGCTGACCTCCATCCCGGGACTTGTGGCGAGCCGAGGCGCCTAGGATTGGCCGGCCGGCTCAAGGGGGCTTCCCGCAGCCCTCCCCTCAGCCCGGGCTGCTGGCTCCGCCCCTCCCCGCCTTTGGCGCCAAGAGCCGCCGCGCGGGCTGGGCGATGGGCTCGGGCGCCGGGACCAGGGTGGACCTGGGTTGCTGCTGGGCGCTCTCCCACAGCCCGCGCGCCGGAGCCATGCCGAGTCATGTACTCGGGGAACAGCAGCGGCGAGGGCGACAGGACTGGCAGCGGCGGCAGCCTGAAGCCGGGGAAACGGGACGCCGAGCAGCAGCAGGCGGCCGAAGACGTGGGGCCACCCTTCAGCGCCAGCACCTACGAGCTGCTGGCCCTGCTGATCGCCACCATCGGCCTGCTGGGCTTGTGCAACAACCTGCTGGTGCTGGTGCTCTACGCCAAGTTCAAGCGGCTCCGCTCGCCCACCAACCTCTTCCTGGTCAACATCAGCCTCAGCGACCTGCTCGTCTCGCTCTTCGGCGTCAGCTTCACCTTCTTCTCCTGCCTCCGCAGCCGCTGGGTCTGGGACGACGCCGGCTGCGTGTGGGACGGCTTCAGCAGCAGCCTCTTCGGTAAGGGTAGCACGCGCGGCACGCCGCCTGCCCCCCGGAGCCCCGAGGCGAGAGTGGCTCTGTGCATGTGCAGAGCGCGCTGGGCGGGGCTGCCTCCCCCCCCCGAGCATGTGCAGAGCTGCCGAATGGCGCCCTCCGACGCTCAGCCGATCTGGGATTCGTATGCACGTTGGCGCTCCCATAGCAAAGCGTGTGCCAGTTCCTCAGGTTTCTGATTGACACCCCTCCCCTTTTTAAGGAGAAAATTAAGCTGTTATACTGGGGCCCATCTAGCCCGCTTGGTATCAGTGACCTCCCTTCCTCCTTAAACGAGATCATCCAGGAATCTCCTGGTTTACACTTTGAGGAGCCATCCCGCCCCCGAATTATTAACCTCTGAGCCAGAGTTTAATTCTTAAACCATTCAGACTGAATGGCTCTTCATCTCCAAAAAATTAGGGTGCCTGAGTATGTGCAGAATGCACTTTTCACACCACTGAGTAACAACAGCTTGTTTCCATGCCTTTGAGAAAGGGCTTTGTCATAATCTGCTAAATTTTGCTCTGTCTGGTTTTAGTAGCTGCAGTACTTATGCAACGGTCATCAGGTCACAACTGACTTATGGTTTGGCAGCCCCAGCAAGGGGCTTTCAAGGCAAGTGAGATGAGAAGGAGAGGTTTTTTGCCATTACCGTCTTCTGAAGAACCTTTCTTGGTGATCTCCAGTCCAAGTACCAATCCTGCTTAGCTTCTGAGATCTGACACAATTGGGCTATATACCATGCCGCCTTCCCACCCGATACCCTGCAGTACAAGGAGCATTTATCCAACTGCTTGCCAGGTTGGAGCCTTCTTTGGTGGAGAGGCTTCCATGAACTTCACACTTTTCACCCCAGTGGCTCCCTTTTTATTTCTCTCTTTTATTTACTCTTGCTTTTGGTATTCAGCTTTTTTCCATCGTAGTGGTACCACTTTCATTCTCTATCATCTCCCATTGTCTCCCATCAGATCTTCTGCTGTTCTGGTATTTTCCTTGCTCCGTATCCTTGGCTCCCATTTCACTCTTGCCAGTTCACACAGCAGGAAACAAGTCTTTGAAGCAAGAACTGTGTGATACTGGAAAACCTGATGGTAATTGCACCTGAGCAGTCTGGTCTGCTGCATGGCGCTGCACTTGAGCATGATCGGGGTGCCAACGTACAGCTGGCCAACCATACTGTGGAGGCTACAGAGAAAGCCCTATCCAGTTGTGTCTTTATGGACAATTCTTTACACTCCTCATACCTCACGAACTGCTTTGTATCCTTCTGCTCTACCACTCTCCCTGACTCTATTTTGCCAGTCTTTCCATCACAGGATTATGTCCCCATTTGCCTTGTCTTCAATGGACCTACAAATATTCACCTTACACCAGTCACCCAACCCTCCTCAGAACCTCTTCAGGATCACTGTGTTTTCATTCTGTTTTCTTTTCTCAGCTGGAGCCTCAGAATATTTTGTTCCTTGTGTCTTCATGCATCCATCATTGCTATGCATTGTCACCCAAAGCTCCTATTCCAGTTACAACCCATCCATCTTCACTGCATGTATTGTACATAATTGATCTATGTAGCTCCAAGTTTACAGGTCATTGCTCTCTTGTCCTTCAAACTGCTCAACAACCACATTTTCCAGAAGGCCTTTGACATAGCCCCTTAATTTATATCCTTAAATGTAATTAAGTCCCCCCCCCCCTTTTCTCCTAAGTGAGGTCCCAAAGCACAGGTAAATGAGCCACATTCATCCCCTTACCCCTTTTACTGGTTTTTCTTTCTCTGTTGTTTTCCCCATTATCCAGTGTAGAGTGTACACTCTCTGGGGACAGGGCCTGTTGTTTTGCTTATGAACACGGTATCCTGATGATGCTTCATATAATTAGTAACTTTGGTGTTGGGGGGGGGGGAACAGTTTGCAAGATTCGTTCCAACTTCGTCTTTTATCCCATCATTTCCTCTGCATTTCCCTAATAACTGATAATCATCTATTCTGTTCTGTACATAATTCTTGTTTCTCAACTTAATTGTATTTTTTAAATATCACAGTCATTCACAACTCTGTGTGATGATGACACTGTTGAAATTTGAGTTATGTTTCTCTGTAAAGGTATGTATATGCAGAAGCACAACACTTGATAAAGTTAAGTAGAACTTTTTCACATAAATGAAAGTATTGAAAACTAATCAAGAAAAACTGAGGGAAAATTGCTTCATCTCCTCCCTGCCATTCTCAGAGACAAAGAAATGAGTCGACGACTAAGCTTGTTTCTTTAGCATTGTACACCCTTTATTTTTTATTTTTTTAAACAAAGATGCACACAAAAGAGAAAGGAATAGAACAGCTATTTTTGATTTCTCAGATATTTCTCTTTATTCTTGTTTATTATGAACATTATTTATTTATTTATTTGATTGATTTATATTAGCCAAGGCGGGCTCAGGGCGGCTTACATAAAATGCATATATAAATACAATTAAAACATACATAAAACATCCATAAACAATCCCCTGGCAGTGTGTAGAGATTAAAAATGAAAGTCTTCAGTTAGTTGTGATCAATGCTCCCTCTAAGCTGTGGAGTCTTGTGAGCATTTTGTGAGCTAATAGCATTAAAGTTGTGAGTGAGCTATTTGGCTACTGCAGAAATTAGTTTGCTCTGGAGCCATCCTTCCTGAGCTAAGATAGAAATCTGTGAGCTGGAGGCTAAAAAACTGTGAGCTAGCTCACACTAACTCAGCTTAGAGGGAACACTGGTTGTGATATCCCATTGCAGATGCCTGGAGAATTTGTTCTAAACTATCCTGATTTTGAATCCCAGTTTGTGAGGAAGATACGAGCTTGTCCAGGTGCTAACACTCAGATATCACAACTCATTGGAATTAACTGGGATGGGGAAGGAAGGAGGGAGCAGGCCAGCTTAACTGTTAACCAGGTTCATGCCCATTGTGGACAACAGAATGTTCACTTGGCGCGCTAAGTCTGTATTTTTTCTAGAAGACACCCACACAAAAAGATCGTCCCTAGTAACACACGTAAGAGACATCACAGCCATGAAAAGCAACATCCTTGCTCCCTCTTTTGCTGTATTCATTTCATTCCTTTTTGTGAAAGTTTAGGAACTTCTGGAATAGATTTTTGTAACAAGCCTCAAGCTTTGGAAAAAGAAAAAATATGATTACTCATGTACTACGACACCATGCTTGTGGTTTCTATAACTGAGGGAACAGAGCTAAATTCACACGTGAGGGCACCACTTGCATGTATGTCCCTTGGTTTCTCTATGCGTGATCACTCTCAGAGCTGAAGGAAATCAGCATACTGTCCGCGTCATGCATTTCTTGCTTGTATTTGTATGGAGTACGTCAGAAATTCAAAATCCCACTTTCTGCCTGAAATGAACCAGGCAAGCAACAGACAAATCGCAAGAGACTTTTGCTCTCAGTGACTGGCTGATGAATGCAAGAAGTAATTTAATTGAAAAATACAGCATCTGAAATGATGTTGGAGGATATGTACATTCTGTCTGTGGCACTAGTTCTATGCCTTGTCCTTTAGGCCTAATCCTAAATACGCATAATTAAACATTCCTTTGAATAATGCTACTTGAGCCAGGTTCACAAGTGCAAGGGAATGGAGTGGCAAAGACTTGAGGTAGTAGGACTGACTGCAGTTTTCAGGTGAAGGATCACATTTTGGAATGCTCTTCTCTGTGGTACATGAATCACACACACAATGTGGCCTATGTGGAGAAGCAATTAAACTCAGAAGGCCTTGATTGTGTGTCTGTGGGGGAGCATTTGAACACATGAAACTGCTTTTATACTGAATCAAGGTTAGCATTGCTTATTCTGACTGGCAGTTGCTCTCCAGGGTTTTAGGTTGAGGTCTTTCACATCACCAACCACCGTATCATTTTAATTGGAGATGACAGGGGTTGAAAGTGGGACCATTTACACACAAACCAGATGTTTTGCCAGTGAACCATGGCCCCACACCAGGGAAGTATGCAAGTCTTGTACTCTGTTACCTGGATTACCTTCATACCCAGTGTCGTGTGTTAACCGCACTTAACTCTGGTCAAACATTTTCATGTGAGTTTTCTTGGAATTGTAGTGATTTTTGACCAGCTTGTTGTAAATGCTAGAGTGTTAGCGGAAAAGAGTTTAATTTCATAGGCAATATTTATATGCACTGTAGAGATATATGCCTTATCTACCACAGGAACTGAAGCACTAGCTCTTTTTGTGCCACACAGGAAACCACTAATCTTTCTGCCATAGTACTTCCTGCATTGTGGCAAGTAATTCTCATCTTGTAGCTACAATTACACTGTCTTCTTTCAGGGTATATTTTAATAGCTATTCGTAATTTTTTTTTAAGTCTGTAAGAATGCCCATAAATACAAATGGGACTGTGTAAGCACAATCAGATGTGAGCAATAGGTAGAGCACTTCTCAGAAATTCTACATTAAATAGACATATAAAAACAGGATGTTTGTTAATTTTATGTCTTTATGTACAAAGTATGTAATGTTTGACTTCCAAGAAATGGTCTATTTATGTACTGTGTAAATATATAGTCCAGGAAGACGTGATACATCTTGGTGCAGATTTTAAAGACTTTTTAGAAAGCTCATAATAATGTAAGATGAAAATGCTTTTACAGGTAGTGTACTTTGTGACAATAATCTCAGACTATTAATTTTGTTTGCTTCTTGGCACTTGGCTGGGCATGCAGATTTAATAATAGTGATGATATGGTCATCCAGGACAGTTTCTCTCTTTGGTGTGCTAACAGATAGGTGTGGTTGATTTTCTTCATTTCAGAGAAATGTTAGAATCATAGAGGAATTTCACATTAGCCTTTTAAAAAATGTTTTGAAGCCGTTTTTGATCCATTGTGGAGTAAACCGGTATAGGGCTGCCATTTCACACATGGAGGAATTTCAGACAGACGATATAATCCAGAAGAGGAACGGTTCCCAAACAGTTTCTGGTCTGTCATTTCAGACAGAACCGTTTTAAAACCGTTTCCCTACCGGAATATATTTGTACTTTCACACACAAACGCTTCTGTCCCGTTTAGGAAACGGGGCTGAAGCGTTTTAGCTGTCAACTGCTTCCAAGTAGTCTTCAGTTTCCTCTCCCGGTTCCGATGCGCTTTTTCCCGCCATTTTTTGCCTACATGGGCGATCTCCAGCTTTTTGGGGGGGGAACGTTCGCTTTATAGCGCTATAACGGTATAACGCTATAATACAACAGCACTATATCAACGCCATTGGAATGCCTGGAGTGTTGTGTTATAGCACTATAGCGCTCTGAAGCGAACGTTAAAAACAAAAACTGGAGATCGCCCACGCGGGCAAAAAAACGGCCGGGAAAAAGCAGTGCAGTCTGAAATGGCAAACTGCTTCAGATTCAGCTCTTTACCGGAAGGGGAAAGCCATGTGTGAAATGGCAGCCCTATACCGGTTTACTCCACAACGGATCAAAAACGGGTAAAAAAAAAGGCTAATGTGAAATTCCTCATGGCTTTCCCCTTCCGGTAAAGAGCTGGATCTGAAGCAGTTTGCCATTTCAGACTGCACCGCTTTTTCCCCGCCGTTTTTTGCCCGCGCGGGCGATCTCTATCTTTTTTTTTAACGTTCGCTTTAGAGCGCTATAGTGCTATAACACAACACTCCAGGCATTCCAATGGCGTTGATATAATACTGTTACATTATAGCGGTATAGCGCTATAGCGCTGTAAAGCGAACGTTAAAAAAACCTGGAGATCGCCCACGCGGGTGAAAAATGGTGGGGAAAAGCGCATCAGAACCAGGAGAGGAAACTGAAGACTACTTGGAAGCGGTTGACAGGTAAAACGCTTCAGCCCCATTTCCTAAATGGGACAGAAGCGTTTGTGTGTTAAAGTACAAATATATTCCGGTAGGGAAACGGTTCTGTCTGAAATGACAGACCAGAAACCGTTTGGGAACCGTTCCTCTTCCGGATTATATCGTCTGTCTGAAATTCCTTATAGATTCATAGGGTTAGGAAGGGTCCCAAAGATATCCCCTTCAGTCCCCTGCCCTGTATATGTCCCCTCCATATATATAACCTTTCTACTGCTACAGAAACACCTTTGCCATCCCAGTTAAAGTGTGACAGCAAGCTAGCCCAGTCCTGAATAGTTCTGACTGCCCCGTTGCCATTGCAATCTGAAGTTAGCTGGCAAAGCCTAAAGCTCTGATGGCCCTCAGCCTGTAAATTCTGTTATAGAATTTAAAAGAAGGACTGGGGGGGGGGACCTCAGCCTTTTAAAGGAATGCCCTGCAAAACGTCTAGTACAGAACTAATTTGTTGATAGGATACAAGCTGTGCAACAAACAGAGCTCAGTGGCTGCTGGTTCTCTTTTGCCTGTGTTGAGAACTTCTGCTCTCTCTCCTGCTGCAGCCAGGGAAAGCTGAAGGCAGGCAGATGGCTTTGCTTGGTGCAATAGGCCGAGGTAACGGACTTTTGCCCCAAGGGTGGGAAGGGGGAACAGAGAAACCTGGCCTGGAAAGGAAGTCTTTCAGTGGTATTGCAATTATTCAGTCCACAAATAATAGAGTAGATCATGAGTAGCTTTATATTCCGGCATGGTGTACTAATTATGTAGATGGAATTATGATTCAGATTTACTAAATCACTAAAGTGGGGTTCCTGTTTTTAAAACTCCCCCCCCCCCCCGGGATGCTAGGCTTGAGTTGAAAAAAGAATAATTCTTGGGTATTTTTCTTCTTTCCGTGATAGTTCTGTAGCAGCCTAGTGGTAGCAGTTGGCCTGCCTTACAGCATTAGCTTAAACAAAAAAGGTTTGAGTGTGCAAAAGCTTATGCTACAATACATATTTAGGTGCTGTAGGGTTCTTGATTTCGTTGAGACAAACTTAACATGGCTTTCCTACAGGAACCCATTCATTTAGGCCCTGTTTGTTTACATCAGCTGAATCAAATGGCGTTTTTTTAAATTATACAGAACAGTCGATGTACACAATACTTGACACAATGCCTGCCCCCAAAGAGCTTACAATCTAAAGTCTGAGATCAGGAAAATGACAGAGAGGTGAGAGAAGATGGAAGTGGGGAAAATGCCATTGAAAAGAACATACATGTACATAGGATTAGTTCTTGCAGGGGAAAGGAAGAACTGAGGGGCTGTGTAAAAGTTTTTCCTGGGATGTTGTCAGCAAGCTGCCATTCTGTTTTCTGTGACCTCTGTGTACATATCCTTTCCCTGTTGCACCCGGCTTGTTTTCTATCATCCTGCTCCTGCGTTGGAATGCACAAGATAACTGCTGGAGGTTGTGTGGGGGAGAAGATGCTGTAATGCTTGCCTATTGCTTTTCTCATGAGTACTGCACCTGTGTTTTGTCTGATGTTCTGCCTGGTTCCCATGGACTGGGCGCGCAACCGTTTCATTAGCCCGCCAGCGGGAATGCTATTCATTGGATCTGTATCTGTTTGAATTTCCTTTATTATGCTTGACCTAACTGTGTATCCCCAGTTCTAACAAAGAACGTGTTTGAGTATGTCTTCAACGCTTTGAAATAAATTTTGCTTTTCTTGAAAACGTGGATTTATTCTCGATGCTTGGGGATCCAACAGATGTGCCTCTTCAGGAAAACATCCTCACATGCACAAAATGTTTTGTACCCCATGTGAATGTGAAAGAAGATGAGGAAGAAGCAACTCTGCTACTTATTTAGGAAAAAGGAAGACTCCAGTAGTACCTTAAAAACTAACAACATTTGTGTTAGGGTATGAGCTTTTGTAAGTCACTGCTCACTTCTTCAGATACAGCTAGAAGAAGAAGTGAGCAGTGACTCACAAAAGCTCATACTCTGCCACACATTTCGTTGGTCTTTAAAGTGCTCATGGACTCTTACTCTTTTCTACTGCTAGAGACAGACTAGCACGGCTACCCATCTTGATCTTATTCAGGAAAGCATTCCAGAGACTTGGCACAACTGCAGTAAAGGCTCTGCTCTGCATAGTTAACTGATACTCTTACTTCTTAGAGTCGGGCTGGACCTGCTTAGGGTTGCCAACTGGTGTGGAGAAAAATGTTTTGTCCCTTTAATAGAGACATAGGGGAATTTCAGACAGCCTATATATTCCGGTTCAGGAACTGTTCCCTGACGGTTTCTGGTCTGACGTTTCAGACAAAACCATTTTAGTAATGGTTCCCTACCGGAATATATTTTCACTGACAACCCATCACCTTCCCCTGACTCACAGTGGGCATGGAAGGGTTAGCAACATCTGTCACACCAATCATTGATGCCCTGATTTCCCGTCAAAGCTTGCTATCCAGTGAAGTACTTGTTTGTAGGTGGCAGATGTAGCCATCTCATGCATCCCAGTGGAGTCCAGGCCTTCCAATGGGGTCGCTGTTTTGGTGTTATAGCGCTATAGCGGTATACCACTCTAAAACGACCATTAAAAAAAAAGGATGGAGATCGCCTGCACGGGCGATAAAGGGCGGGAAAACAAAGCGGCGCAGGAGGAAGCACTATGGGGCATTTTACACAGCACCCCGTAGTGCTTCAGAAATGATATAGAAAAGTGAAGACCGCTTGGAAGCAGTTTGCAGGTAAAACGGTTCAGAAACGCTTCCCTAATGTGACAGAAGTGTTTCTGTTTGAAAGTGAAAATATATTCCGGTAGGGAACCGTTACTAAAAGGGTTCTGTCTGAAATGTCAGACCAGAAACTCTTAGGGAACAGTTCCTGAACCAAGTGGTCTTCACTTTTCTGTATCGTTTCTGAAGCGCTACGGGGTGCTGTGTAAAATGCCCCATAGCACTTCCTCCTGTGCCGCTTTGTTTTCCCGCCATTTTTTGCCCGCACAGCAATCTCCATCCTTTAAAAAAAAATGTTCATTTTGGAGTGCTATAGTGCTATAAAGTAAAGGTAAAGGTTCCCTTGCTCGAAAGCTAGTCGAATCCGACTCTAGGGTTGCGGTGCTCATCTCCGTTTCAAAGCTGATGAGCCAGCACTGTCCGAAGACATTTCCGTGGTCATGTGGCTGGCATGACTAAACACCAAGGCACATGGAAGTGGTACCTATTTATCTACTTGCAATTTCTTGCTTTCGAACTGCTAGGTTGGCAGGAGCTGGAACTAGAGACGGGAGCTCACTCTGTCATGCGGCACACTCGGGTCTCGAACTGCTGAACTACTGACCTTCCACAGCCTGCAGTTCAGCGTCTTAACCACTTGAGCCACTGCTAGAGAGGCGAAGGCCCGGAAAAA
>NW_015174853.1:1038662-1075391 GCF_001447785.1 Gekko japonicus
ATATATATATATATATGTTATCTGATCTAATTTCTGTGCACTCCTATAACACAACACCAAAACAGTGCAATATCAATCCCATTGGTATAGCGCTCGAAAACGAACGTTCAGGGGGGGAAAAGGGCGGAAATTGCCCGCGTGGGTGAAAAAGGGCGGGAAAATAAAGCGGTGAAGTCTGAAATGCCAAATGCTTCAGAGATGGCTCCTTACCGGTAGGGGAAAGGCTGTGTGAAATGGTAGCCCTGTACTGGTTTACTCCAAGACGGTACAATAACGGTTTTAAAACGGCTTAAAAAGGGTAACGTGAAATTCCCCAACATGTGTGGAAATAGACTGTTGATGCTTTTCATAGCATGGAGGAAAATAATATCATCTGATAGACAATGTCTCATTAATTCTATATTAAGGGACAAGACCAACCCCATTTATATCTTAGAGGAAATATTAAACATGCTTAATATGATAGAGGAAAAAATGTTTTTGATATGGATGAGTCTGGGATCTTTAATTTCTGGGCTGGCTCCTAGGTCCAAAGAAAATTTGTCAGGTTCTGGGCTGGCCCACTCCAGAAGTTCATGACTGGCTCTAGAACTAGTTTAGAAAATGATCCAGGTGATTCAATCAAGTGAATCCAATGAACTTTAAATAAGGAAGTTGTTCATAAAGAAATACAGGCAAACGGAGAAGGTTGTTTTTAGAAACTAGGTCATTCTGTACACACAAAATCATTGATGTGTGAAATTACATTCCCATAGAATTTTCCATTTCCCTAAGTTGATTTCTACGGTAAAAATATCTTTGGTGATACAACATGCAGGTATCTTAACACTGTAGCACAGAAACAGAGGAATAAACAAACCAACTTATATGAACTTAACGTTGTACAAACCTTTAGAATAGCCACACCATTTTTAGTCCATGGAGAGTATGGAGGCCCTCCTGTATTTGGTCAACATATTGATCAGTATAACTCTCTTAGTTCTGCATTCATGACGGTAGACAAAGAAGTAATGTACAAAACTCCCCTGTTTTATGACATCAGAACATGGGCTACAGTGGTCCTAATGAGAAGAGTGGTATACAGTTTCTTTACGATACAGTAAAACTTGATTGTAGCTTACAATATGTTTTGACACAGACCCCTCACCAAAACCCCAGGAGTAAGCCAGCTGTCCAGGTGGCTTAGCAGGGAGGCAGATATCGTATCCTGTGATGAACAGCACAGATGCCCCAACATCTAGCAGGTCTAAACAATCATGATAGCCTGGATTGGCTAACGTGAACAACCTGTGAATGGTCCACCACACCTTTAGATTGGCCATGACAAGCCACTTAACTTTGGAGGTGGGCATAGCTCCCCACCTGAGGGTTCCACTAGAAACAAACCAATGGATAAGTGGACTGTAGAATTCAAATAATCTATAAAATGTACTCCAGATGTTGCTCTTCGTTCTGTTCCTGACCTGATGGAACAAGGAGGGGGGCATCAAGGTGTTTAGATTTAGGCTGAGAAATGTGTCTAGGTAGCCTGATTTGGTTATGTTCTGTTTCTCTTTGCCTTGATTCTGCCCCAAGTCCCTTGACTCCCCAGCTGCACAGCCAGTGCTACTTCAAAGAAGACAGGAAGGAAAGAGAGGGTTTAACTTTCCCTCAGAGCCCCCCCCCCAACCTGTAAAGGTCCTGGCTGAGAGAAACAAAAAGGTATCTAATTATATGATGGCATCTTCTTCAAAGCATCCTTTGCTAGTAAGCATCCCATTCCTTTCACTCTTAAGGTTTTCCTAGCACCCTTTGCCCCTACACCCTGGCCAAGGAAGCCCCCCTTTGGTCAGTACATCTTACTATTGCAGAATTTTCAATGGTGCAGCAGTAGGCCAAAATCTGCCTTAAATCACCTGCTGTGATTTTAAGCTGCATCCTGGGGTACTGAAATTATTTAAAGAAGATGCATTTAAAGCTTATTTTTATTACTATGTCATTTACTTCACATTTGAAATATACACAGCCGTTTTACTACCTCAAATATAGCAGAGGATATGCTGCCCTGCAGCAAGACCTTTTTGCAGTTTGTACTTGGCTCTTCCTTTGCCAGCTGTTACTCACGGATGACCTACATATGATATCTCAGTGCTCAGCCATATGATGAAGGCTATGATTGTAGGCATACTTTCATTTATTTGAGTCTGGGATGTAGGAGCTTACTGGCTGTGGAATGTCAAGAGGGCCACTTTTCCTTTTGCCTACTGCTTCGGTGGGAAGGTAACAGCGTTCCATGCGCCTTGGTGTTTAGTCATGCCGGCCACATGACCACGGAAACATCTTCGGACAGCGCTGGCTCTTCGGCTTTGAAACTGAGATGAGCACCGCAACCCTAGAGTCGGATTCGACTGGCTTTCGAGCAAGGGAACCTTTACCTTTACCTTTTTACTACTTTGGGTGTCCACTGCATATATTATATACATACGGTTTGTTTGTTTCATTGTTTGCTACTGTTAGACACACACAGACAGACCTGAGCCTTCTCTTTGATTTTGTTCTTGCATTGATGAAAATACGTAAGAGCACTGTGCTCTTTTATTTATCTTGGCGGTGGGAAGTGCCCTTACATCAGCCTTACAGGGTTTTCAAGGCAAGAATGGTTCAGAGCTGTTTGCTGTTGCCTGCCTCTGCACAGCAACCCTGGACTTCCTTGGTCTTCCATCCTAATACAGTCCAGGGCTGATCATGCTTAGCTTCCAAGATCCATGCGATTGGGCTAGCCTGGGCCATCTAGGTCAGGGCTCACTTATTTTGCACATCTTTTAAACCTTTGTAGAGTTGCATGCTACGAGTGTTCGTAATAATGGTGGGTGCCTGCTGAAGTTCCTGATTCCTACAGTGCTGTGCTCTTACAAACCTTTAACTCATCTCTGCAAGAGCTACAGCAAGAAAATGAAAACCATGAAGGCTCTATTTAAAAATTATTATTTGGATCTTCTGTTTCTGCAATGAAAGGCATTTAGGGAAGGCTGCTTAAAAGGGCTCGATTTGGTTCTGTCACAAGAGACGCTGGTTATGTTCCAAGGTTGTTACTTCCTGATCTTTTACAGGTTCTTGGAGCACAGTTTCTTCAAGAACAATTCATAAAGAACATCTGGAATGTTTTCAATTTGGGGGACAAGGATCTATACACCTAAAGGACCATCTCCTCCCTTATATTCCCATGCGCCAGCTACCATCCTCAAGCTGCTACCTACTGCCTATCCCATTTAACATAGCCCACCTGGTATCAACCAGAGCCCATGTCTTCTCCACTGTAGCTCCCACTGACAGGAAGAGACACCATCTTTAGACTGTCTTCAAAGGTGTTGTAAAGCCATTTCCATTTGCTAGGGCTCTTTGGGAGAATTATTGGAGGGGAATTTTGTTGATTTAAAGTATGATATTTATTAATTGTCATTGGTAATCTGCCTTGCACCACAAGGAAAGGCAGGATATAAATAATTACATAAACAAACAAATAATAAGACTCGAGGTTGTATCCAGCTAAGCTGGCAAGTTCCACAGTTTAGTAACAACAGTATATCCTGTGGTTGCAATAGCACTACAACAACAACAATAGAACGAACAAGAAGAAGAGGAGATTGGATTTATACCCCACCCTTTACTCAAGAGTCTCAGAGCAGTTTACAAACTCCTTTCCCTTCCCCTCCCCACAACAGACACCCTGGGAAATAGGTGGGGCTGAGTGTACACTAGGAAAAAGGCCCATTGTGGAAATAAATACAACGGCCTCTTGAAAGAGACTCTGGGCGGGTGCCCCGGCCTTGGAAACTCAGTGTCAATTTGCTGTGGCGACCTCAGCAGGGTATAATGACACAGTCCATCATTTTCTCCAGAGGAACTGATCTCTGCTACCTAAAGAACAGTTGTAATTTTTAGTGATCTCCAGCCCTCACCTGGAGATTGACAATGATGGTTCCCCAGAAGGGAATAGTTGGTTTGGAGGGTGAAGTACCTTTCCGAGGTCCCACGCCTCCTGAAACCTCACCCTCTCCAGGCTCCATCCCTCACCTCTCCAGGAATTTCCCACCTGGAGTTGGCAACCCTATCTCCTTCCCAGCCAATCATCAACCTACCTTTATTTCCCCCTCACTCTTCAGCTTTCCACCCCCACACACCTGCAGCCTCTCCCGTGCTCTGAAGCCCTGACTGCTAAGAGGAACAGTAAAATGTTTAGAATGTTGGAGGCAGGACTCAGGCAAAGCAGCCAGTGGATAGGGAGACCCTCTGAATGACAGATCAGAGCGCGAACTGATTTTGGAGCGTATGGAATGTTTTAGAGACGTGCCACCACCATTCGGCTTTTATTTATAAGGGAGATTCTCATTGTGTATTAGAGTCCATTAATAATAAATAGGAATCTTCCCTTTTAAATGCTAATGTGTTTTCTAGATAATTTCCACATTTTGAGGAGAAACCTTCTTCCTAGCAGATTTCATAATTCTAAAACTGTAGAGAATATACAATCAATTATATACTTCCCTCATGTCATTCATTAGGATCCCCTATCTCCTGAGAGCATTTCATGGAGATCAGTGGACTTGGAGGGGGAAGTCCCATTCTGCTACCAATTTTTTTTGTCTGGATCCAACTCTTCGTTTTTATTTTTACTGGTATAAAGGGTGTGGGGGTGGATTTTATAAAACATCACTAGACTTTTTGAAGTAGTTGACCACAAGGAATAAAAAGTGAAGAACACTGAAGTCTGGTTTTTTTTGTCCCTTTCTCAGTGCTTCATGTGTACAAGTGCCATTTACCAAGAGTTTCATCCTCTTCTTCTTTTTTAAAATAGTTCTCAGGCAGGGAAGAGGGGTGGAAAAAGAACCAGAGACTAGGCAATGCCATAAAACCAAGCAACCTAAATCCAACCCAGTAATCTGCTTTATGGAATTATAACGTGGACATTTACAGTGGTGTGTGTCCGATTGATAAGATGGAGAGGGATATCAAGAAGACACTGAAAAAGAGAGCAGCAGGTTGGAGAAGGGCTTTTGGATATACATGGGAAAGAGGCAGCAAAGATTACTTGGATAGTTTGGTGCTGGGAAAAGTGGGCAGTTCTTAAGCCGTTTCATACAATGAAAGCAGAACTGTCCACTGCATATATTATATACATATGGTTTGTTTGTTTCATTGTTTGCTACTGTTAGACACACACAGACAGACCTGAGCCTTCTCTTTGACTTTGTTTTTGCATTGATGAAAATACGTAAGAGCATTGTGCTCTTTTATTTATCTTGGCGGTGGGAAGTGCCCTTACATCAGCCTTACAGGGTTTTCAAGGCAAGAATGATTCAGAGCTGTTTGCTGTTGCCTGCCTCTGCACAGCAACCCTGGACTTCCTTGGTCTTCCATCCTAACACAGTCCAGGGCTGATCATGCTTAGCTTCCAAGATCCATGCGATTGGGCTAGCCTGGGCCATCTAGGTCAGGGCTCACTTATTTTGCACATCTTTTAAACCTTTGTAGAGTTGCATGCTACGTGTTAGTAATAATGGTGGGTGCCTGCTGAAGTTCCTGAGGGATTATAACTCAGTGGTGGAGCATCTGCTTGGTATGCAGAAGGTCCCAAGTTCAATGCCCCGTGTCTCCAGTTAAAGGGATCAGGTGGTAGGTGATGTGAAAGACCTCTGAAGAGCTGCAGCCAGCCTGAGTAGACAACACTGATCTTGATGGAAGGAAGGTCTGATTCAGTATAAGGCAGCTTCATGTGTCATTTATTCAACTATTAACATGAAGAGACATCAGTGATATGAAGGAAAGCAACCTTTTCAGATAAGGACATCTTTGAAAAAAGGTGGCCAAATTGCATTTCAGGTGTTGTGGGTTACTGGCAGTGACAAACACTGAAGATAGTCAGCTACATCTTCAAATATAGTCAAATAAAGCATACCTATTATGCTTTGGCAGGAAAAAGGATCACTCATCGGAAGGTACATCTAGCTGATAAAACCTTTCCGATCCTTACAAGCAAGGGCTTTTGCGCCATCTGAGCTATCTGCCGGAAATGAATCTCTGGTAATGATTTGAACTACCAAGTCACTGTGCACTATAAATAGTTTGCTGATTCTACTATAGGGTGAGGTGTATTACAGTTAACCATCGTAATATAAAGATTTTCTGGAAGAAAAATAGAGGATGTAATAAGATGCCAGTCCTGTTCACCCATGGTATGCCAAGTAGTATTACAGTGAGTTCCCTGCAGAGACTGATTGCTGTATGCCTTTTGGATTAGTACACAGCGTAGGCTGACGCCATAGCATTGCAAGGGAAGGTTAATAGTCGGAAAGAACGAAGGGAAAAGTTATTAACAAACATGTGAAAGGGTGGCAAATACCAAAGTTGGCTACTTTTGATTTACAGAATTGAATGGGGCTTAGCTGTCCTTGAAGCCCCATACAAGAGTGCTTGCTTAAGACAGGAATATATTTAACTCTTGCATCCCTAAGCCTTAGAAAGCCATGGAGCATTAAGAATAGATACTTCCAATGATTTCTGTGAGTTGTAAATCCTTAAATAAAATAAGAGTATTGAGTGGTACTTAAATTTTTGGGCCACTGCCCCCATACTTCCATAAACTCATCTCCAGTGACCCCTACCCTATATAAGCATTAATCAGAATAGCAGTTTGTGTGACCCACTAAGGAAGATGATAACAATAAAATTCAGCAGCTTGGGGTGCTATTTGGCAGCACGGTGACCTAGCCTGGTTAATTACAAATAAGTGAATAATGTGGTCGAAGGGGCCCACCTCCAGCAGACCCCTGCCTCCTCCTTACTTCTTAGCTCCCCCTTAGGAAATCCCATTGCCCCCCACGGAGCACTACTGCCTACTTGGGGAAGCAGTGCCCTAAAAAGAGAATAACGTGTTTTCCAAAACAGGCTGCATGCTTTTCTTTTGTTGAAATGTATCTGCTAGTCATTTGAACTCAAGGGCAGTTTCATGTTTCCCAGAGGAAACAAGCATTAAATTTGGCCAAAAGTAGTCTGTCTGTGATTGCTAGGCTTTTTTTATGTGAAGCGTAATCATTTTGTTCCCACAGTCATGAGAGTTTCCAATGCCAAAGTTATATCCCAATTACTTTATGGCATCCCTATCTGGATTAACACATTTAATTCACATGCTGAGCAGATCCAGGCCATGTTTTTGGGGTATATCCTTGGGGTCCTAAGCTGTGTAGGCCAAGTGGCCATGTGGCCATGTGGCCATGTGCATGGAGACAGGGCAGGATCTTCTTATGACTAGAGCTTGGCTTTTGACACTGAAATTTTGGTTACGCCTCCATTACAGGGCAGAGCTTAGTAGTTATATTTCCTTGATGCTGTCGGATTCATTTTAATCCAATCTACTTCATTCAGTCTTGAGGGCTCCCTTTTTATGTTAGATGAAATTCAAGTATTTAGATCTCTGAAACAGAGACTCCTCGACATTGAGAAACAAACTCTCTGGTCTCTTGCAGGTAAAACTTGCTCCTTTCTGCAGTTTAATATAATACCAAGACAGGGGCTTCCAGCTGCCTATTTTACACAGTTTACAGCCCCTCAATTACATAGTGCCTTTATGCTTGCACGATTCATCAGCAGTTCTTCATGGGAGATTTGTGAATCTACCTTACCACGAAAGAGTCTGCCCATGCAGTAGCAGGGAACCAAAATCTATTGCTCATATTTTGCTTTGATGTGAATTTTATGTCAAATTACGAGATGTCTTAATTGGCCCTCCTTTGCATAACAGGCATAGCCTCTCAGAAGTGAGGATTGTTTCCCTTCTCTTATTAGATCAGTGTTCCCATATTACTCTCTCAGTAGTGAGGTTTCTTCTGATTGCTGTGAGGGTGAGGGAATATAACATTAAGGTTCTGGCGAGATGATTGATTTCGATTGTACTCTGTATATTTAAATACTGGTTTTGTTTGATTTTAATTTATGCCAATAAACGTACTGACACAAAAGAAGTAACACATAATTCAGAATTATTGACCAAGATTTGATTTTTTTTTACAGGAATTGTTTCAGTTATGACTCTCACTGTTCTGGCCTACGAACGTTACATTCGAGTAGTGCACGCAAGAGTGATTGACTTTTCATGGTCCTGGCGGGCTATCACGTACATCTGGCTCTATTCGTTAGCGTGGACAGGAGCACCTCTACTGGGCTGGAACCACTATACGCTGGAGATACATGGTCTAAGTTGCTCACTGGACTGGAGGTCAAAAGAGCCCAACGATGCTTCGTTTGTTCTCTTTTTCTTTCTTGGTTGCCTGGTGGTTCCTGTTGTGATCATGGCCTACTGCTATGGACATATTCTCTATGCAATACGGATGGTAAGTTGATTAAAGCAATGGCTTCTCACTGAGTAGTTGAAATAAGTGAATGCAGCATGGATTTCTAAAAGGTGAACCAAAATGGTCGTCCTCTTGAACAGCTTTTAAAATGACTGCTGCAGATAAGAGGATTTGCTGAATTGTTTGCATCTCTTGCCATTTCTGACAGTGTTCTCCCAGAAATATTTCAGTGCCTACTATACGTGTGAGCAGAATATAAATGGTGAATTCAGTTTTCCTAATCTGAAGGGACCCTTTTACTAGTGTAGTACACAGTGTTACTCCCTTAAAAAATATGCAACAAATGATAGAGGCATGAGTAATGAGGGGGTGGGGTAGCTACACATGGCCTTCCACATAGCTTCATAAGTATCCCCAATCTGTGTCTTAGTGCAGCAGAATTCGGCATGGTATAGGGCAGGGATCCTTAATGTGTTCCCGCTCCAAAAGTCACCAGCATTGACTGTGTTGGCGTGGTATGGTATGCAGAGGAGAGTTTGGCTATCTGGCTGGTGTACCGGCCGCCTAGGACACCAGTGGATACCCTTCCTGGCTTACTGGAGATGGTAGCTGGCAGAGTGCTGGAGTACCCTAGACTTTTTAGTCCTAGGGGATTTCAGTGTCCATGCCAATGATACCACATCCTCACAGGCTATGGACCTAGTGTCATCCATGGCGGCATGCTCTCTCAGTTTGTATCAGCTACCACACACTGAGCAGGCCACATAGTGGATCTGATTTTAGGAAGGAGATAAATGTGGATCTGGATACTATTGATGCAGTGCGATGGCACTTTGTCCTGAAGGCTTGTCTGAGTACCCCAACTCCTCCTCATTTAGGCAGTGAGCTGATTTATGTTTGCCTGAGGAGACTAATGGATCCAATTGGTTTCCAGAATGCTCTGTGGGATCCGAAGCCCCCTGGCACCTCATTAGATAAGCTGTACTTTCCCCTCCCAGGAGCACTGGTATCCCCTGCCCTGCCATCACTGCTTCTAGTGGTCTTCGCGAACCTCAGACCGCTAGCAGAGCTGGTTGATATGGTGCCTAAGTATGCTGCAGTATCATCTACAATTCCCAATACTGCTGGTTCACAGTTAACCCACCTATCCTGTCAAACCAAATTCAAAAGTTGATTGCCACTAGCTTTCCAGTCCTCTGTCCAGTGACCTTAATAAATAAAGGCCAGGGGATAGGTCATTTTTAACAAAAATTATAGGTATATTCTAAAAATAATTTATCGTATGACAGTCAATCAAACAAATTCTCCTACTAATCAATTGGCTGGATTATTTGTTGTCGAATAATTAAATCAATCAATATAAATTAGCATAATACTTAATTAATTAAGCTCTTCAGATAATCATACAAGTAGCCCAAAATTAATTACAACATTTAAAACCCTCAAATCATTGGAAAATTAATTACAACATTTAAACGCCCCAAGTTATTTGCAGCCATCAATAATTAATTAAACAATAATGCATCCAGTATTATTAACAATCCCTCCATATAATTTGGACTACTAATACATTCCCCTGGGAACCACTGCAGAGATGCCTCATGTCTGGGTTGTAGGTCTGCTCCCTACTTGTTTACTGGCCGAAGCAAGTCCTGTAGCCTTTTTTAGATTGAAACAGCTACAGCCAGGACATCCTTCTATGTTGTCGTTCTCTTGGGCTAGAAGTGGTCTCCTCACCACCGGCACCAAGGTCCTGGCCTTGGTTGAATCAAACTGTACATAACTGGCAGCTGCAGCAGCCAGACCACCCCTAGATAATGCAGAACAGGGCTGCAGATTCTGGGTGCAGTAATAGAGTTTGGTAGCCAGGTGGGCCAGTCACATCATCAACCCCCATCTGAGGAAAGTGCTCATTTGTGTGCACTCCGCTGCTGCCTGAACTAGGAAGTTGGCATGCTTCCTGCTTCCAGAATCTACCCTTCGGTCTCCAACTCAAAAACCAGCCTAGAATGCACTTCAGGCTTATGCCGATTTCTGGCTAGAGTCCTGGTTTGAGGAAGGAGTGCTAGACGGGGAAACGAAGAGGTATGCCGCCCTTCTCTTTGGCGTAATGGATGGTGCACAGGTGCCATGAAGAGGAATGGAAAGAGGATCATCCTCTGTTTGCACTGAAAGGAACTGTACCCAAATTCTTCAGTGAAGAAACATGATCAGCTAACAATAAATCCTCAACTGATGACATTAATAATATCCAAAGGGTAGAGAACTGAATGTTTTACTCATAAAATAACTGCCACTTGATGTCTTTCAGTCTTGTTCTTTTAATATTTTCAGCTTCGTTGTGTCGAAGATTTACAGACTGTCCAAGTGATCAAAATCCTGAGATATGAAAAGAAAGTAGCCAAAATGTGTTTTCTAATGATAACCACGTTTTTCATTTGTTGGATGCCATATGCAGTGATCTCTCTTCTGATGGCCTATGGGTATGGTCACCTTATAACTCCAACAGTGGCTATTATCCCTTCTTTCTTTGCCAAATCAAGCACTGCATACAACCCTGTTATTTATATCTTCATGAGCAGAAAGGTAAGCATTCCTAAAGGAGCACATTAACACATGTTGCAAGGTTCATGTCTAATTCACTCTGCTCTCTCAGCTAATGTGTTTTTGTTTAGTGGTAGGGAAGCAGGCAAAATAAGTTACCTTCTCTTCCACTCAAAATGCAGATCCAGTCATAGAGGAGAACACTACCAGTTCTTAACTCTGCTTTCTGTGGAAGAACAATCTAAGACTTCAGGGTGAAATTCTCACACTGGTGGGGGTCTAGTATCATTCATCTGCAGGATTCCGTTGGGGATGAGATTAGGAACTGCCAATAGCTGTGGGGCATGGGAATCTTATTGGCTAGGTAAGGAGTTTGTGGAAAGCTTGGTTTGGATCCCACCAGTCATTTCTGCTGACAGAAGGCGGGGAGAGGAGACAATTTTTGATTATTTTCTTCTCCCATGGGCCATGGCAGACCCTATGAATCCTACTCATGCTGTTACTGGGGTTCCCTTAGTGCCCTGGAATAGCATTTTGTGCTGTAGTGTGGGGGATCCAAGCCTTTGCGTTGGGCTATGTCATAAAAAGAAGCAATAGAAAACCAGAGGTGTGGTTAAGGCTTTCTTGTTTTCTTTTGTCTATATAAGGAAAGAGACAAATTGTAGCAAGCTGTTAGGTCCATAGTCATTGGTGCCAATTAGGTTACACTCTTAAGATGGCTGCTACCTATGGTGAAATGGCTTACAGCACGTCACTCTGCTACTAACTACTTTGGTGGGATAGTTAATCTGCATAGGGTGCTTCACTGAGCAACACAGAAGTAGTTACAGTCACATTTGGTCCACACAAAATCCAACAACAACAATAAAATGTGTAATACCTCTTATTAAGACCAATGAAACTGGCATAAAATATTGTAGAAGCTTTCAAGCCACCGGGATTTTTCATCAGGCTGGATGCAACAACATTCTTAAAAAGATAGGGTTGGAAGCAGATTTTTCAGGTCATGATGTTGTGACCCGATTCAGAATAAGTGCAGCAAAACTGGCTGTTTGTGTTCAGTAGTGTCACCATATAGTCAAATCTGATATGCTAAGCAATACCATGACATCACAATCACAGCATGACCTGTATTGGCTGGGATTACACTGTGGGGAGAAAGTCCCAGTTTTTTGTTTAATGGCACTGATGGAGCAACAGAAACACAGTGGAGACAGACCGCCATAAACAAATGTGATACAAGTACTTTTGAAGGCAGGATGGGCCATTTCACATACTATAACTCTTCTTTTGTCCGCCAAAGTTTTGCAAGTCAAAACTCAGTGCAACTCTAAACCTAAATGTATTAAAATCATGGATGATTTTCGACTCCAAAGTACTTTCTTTGTGGTGTTTGGACTTTATAAAATAGATCAGCTTTTTGTTATTCCTACCACATGCAGAGAACAGTGAATATTTCAGAATGTTTTATGAGATGTCTGATAAGATGCTGTTCAAGCATATTTCAGCTACCCTGTAATTTAGTTGTTGTAGATTTTCCGGGCTGTATGGCCGTGGTCTTGGCATTGTAGTACCTGACGTTTCGCCAGCAGCTGTGACTGGCATCTTCAGAGATATAACAGAGAAAGATGGAGTACTCTCTGTATAAATGTGAGAAGAAAAATGGTAGGCAAGTAATTTATATCTACTCAGGAAGGTGGAGTAGGGCTGAGTCATTATCTTGCAGATGTTTCCCAGACTGACATGCTAATGGAGGAGCTTTCCTGAGGAGGTTCTTTTGCATATGGGTTGTCTGTTGAAATTCTAATGTTATCTGTAGTGCAGTTGTGAGATGTAGAACATTTTGTGTTTTCAGGACTGGAAACCATGCCCTATCTTTTTTTAAACTCTCTTCCTTCTTGTAGAAATTGTGTTTATGTTTATGAATTTCAATGGCTTCCCTGGTAATCTGACATGGTAATTAGATGTGTTGTCCAGCATTTCAGTGTCTTAGAACAAGATACTGTGTCGTCTTTGAGTTAGGCTGTGTTCAGCTACTGCTGATTTTTCAGGTTGGCTATGTTCACAATTTCAACAGGAAGGAAGAGAGTTTAAAAATAAATAGGGCATGGTTTCCAGTCCTGAAAAACACAAGATGCTGTACATCTCACAACAGCTGTACAGATAAGATTAGAATTTCAACAGCCAATTCATATGCAAAAGAATCTCCACAGGAAAGCTCCTCCATTAGCATGTCACAGCCTGGGAAACTCCTACAAGATAATGACTCAGCCCTACCCCACCTTCCTGAGTAGATATAAATTACCTGCCTAACATTTTTCTTTTCACCTTGACACAGAGTACTCCATCTTTCTGTGTTATACTTCTGAGGACTTTTAAAAACTTTTTTAGACAGTACTTGGTCCACTGCTTTTTAACTTGTTCATTAATGATTTGGAGTTGGGAGTAAGCAGTGAGGTGGCTAAATTTGCGGATGATACGAAGTTGTTCAGGGTGGTGAAAACCAGTGAGGATTGTGAGGCACTCCAAAGGGATCTGTCAAGGATGGGCAAGTGGGCATCAACATGGCAAATGGGGTTCAATGTGGCCAAGTGCAAGGTGATGCACATTGGAGCCAAAAATCCTAAATATAAATACACATTGATGGGGTCTGAACTGGCAGAGACTGAGCAAGAGAGAGATATTATAGCTTTGGAAAAATGCAGAAAAGGGCAACTCAAATGATAAAAGGGTTGAAACACTTTCCCTATGAGGAAAGGTTAAAGCGCTTAGGGCTCTTTAGCTTGGAGAAATGACGACTGAGGGGTGACATGATTGAGGTTTATAAGATTATACATGGGATAGAGCAGGTAGCGAAAGAGGTACTTTTCTCCCTTTCTCACAATATAAGAATTCGTGGGCACTCAATGAAATTGCTGAGCGGTCGGGTTAGAACGGATAAAAGGAAGTACTTCTTCACCCAAAGAGTGATTAACACATGAATTCACTGCCACAGGAAGTGGTGACGGCTATAAGCATGGACGGCTTCAAAAGGGAATTAGATAAGCATATGGAGCAGAGGTCCATCAGTGGCCACAAGGTATAGATAGGGGCTCTGGGGCAAGTGATGCTCTGTCTTCTTGGTGCTTGGGGGGGGGTCAACAGTGGGATGGCTTCTAATGTCCTGGCCCCACTGGTGGACCTCCTGATGGCACTGGTATTTTTGGCCACTGTTTGACACAGAGGGTTGGACTGGATGGGCCTTTGGCCTGATCCAACATGGGCATCTCTTATGTTCTTATGTTAGGATGCCAGTCACAGTTACTGACAAAATGTCAGGTACTACAATGCCAAGACCACAGCCATGTAGCCCAGAAAATCTACAACAACTAATGAACTCCGGCTGTGAAAGCCTTCGACAACATATCCTGTAATTTGTTGGTGCCATTAAAAATTCTTACCTAGATGCCTCTAGCTTTGAAAATACTGATGGCCACAGTGATGCTAAAATGAACTTGAATACACTGCATATTTTCATGTGCTTAGAAAAATGCATAAGAAGAGGAATCAGTGTCACTATGTCTGAGCGTATTCAGTAGGAGCGGACACTGATTCCATGGAGTATCTATGTCAGCCTTGAATATATTGCAAGAAAGTGGTCCCTTGGATTGTCACTATCATTTTCCTTTCTACCTAGTTTCGAAGATGCCTTCTGCAGCTCTTCTGTGTTCGCCTCCTGAAATTCCAAAGGACCTTGAAAGACAGGCCAGCAGTAGAGAGTGAAAGGCCAATAAGGCCCATAGTCATGTCCCAGAAAGCAGGGGACAGGCCCAAGAAGAAAGTGACTTTCAGCTCTTCTTCCATCATTTTCATTATCACCAGTGATGATGTGCAACCGATAGAAAATGGTACCAAACATGTGGGCACAAAGGTCAATGTAATCCAAGTGAAGCCACTATAGCAGGCTATATTCCACTGCTGTTGAAAGCAAAGTGGACTTTTGCCAACCAAATTGCTTTGGTTAATCATTCCTCTTGGGCTGGTTATCTGTGGCACAATTAAGAAGAAAGCAACACTTTTGGGGAGTGAAATATGGAAGTAATTGTGTGACTTGTGAGCATGTTAATGGTTGTGACTGTCTAAATAATGACATTTCGCAAAAAGGTCTTTTTTATTGAAAATATTTATTTTTCCATATCATGTCCTGTTTACATAGCACTTGCTGCACTGTAGACGTTCCAAGGAAATAAAAGAACTTCTGAAATAGATAATGGTTTCTTCTGTAGAGCCTCATTGATTTTTTTAAAAAATTATTCTGTTTTAATACATTGTGATATCACAGGCTAGTCTTGACCAGTGTACAGGCCATGCTGTCTCAGATACTTGATTTGAGAGAGACACTGTGATGACTTGTAGGCCAAGTTGGTGACTCATGCATAAAATGAGGGCAACTCAGAAACAACAGAAGATTATATCTTTGTTGAGCCCATCTTTTCTCCCTCAACATCTAAATCAGTTATGAGAAGTGAGCTGTGCTGCAAAGTAAATGGACGGTGAGGCCATATTAAATACAGCTGTGCAGAAACAGTAACTATATGGAATATATTCAGGCAGCAAAGAGTAACTTTTAAGGCAACAGTGCAGCAAGTTAAAAACGGTTTCTGGATGGAGCAGTAGGTCTTTTCTGGAGGGAAAAGATGTTCAAAATATATAAATATATACATGTCGATTCAAAAGGCCAAACTGTTCCCAGTATGATATGGGCAGAGACTATTACATATTGCAAGGGCTTTGCCAGAGGTGGGCTGCCTGTGAGCTCTCCCGTGATGACACATTGTGCTCACCTTGCAGCATTCTTGTTGGAGAGGACCACAACGCCCAGAGATCAGTGGAGGGCTGGTGTGGCCCTGAGCCCCCAAATACTCCCAAGTTTTATTTTCTCCATAGAGATGAAATAGAAAGCATTCTTTCATGTAAGCAAAAGTGAAGGGTTGCACTGGGGGATGACATTAGTATAAGGGTGAAACCCATTCTCTTCCCCTGGCTGGTGACAGCAGCCATTAACGTGCAAGCCTGCTTCTGACCAACAGAGCCCCCTATCCTGGGTCATATTTCTTGGCCCCACAAGGATGTGTTGGGATGTTGGGAAAACAGCTGTATATCATAGTGTCTGTGATCCTGGCCTTGATGTTGTAAACAGCCCAGCACTCCAATAACTCCGTGAAATTAATAATATTCCCTTACCAAGAGGAAACTAGGCATTGGTTTGCCCATAGTCATTGGATATGAATTGGGGTTGAAAACCAGTTGGCCCAAATCCAAGTTGTTGTTATTTTTCCCCCAAAAAAATCCTGAATTAAATCGCTAGGGCAAAATGTAGAAAATACATTTGGAGCACCAAGAATTCCTGAAGCTGGCCCAGAAACGTTACTTTCAGATACTGCTTTAGCACTGTCCAAAAAAGGATTTGGCTAAATTCCCAAGGATTTGGTATTTTAAGGAAGCTATTCAAATCTCAGCAATCCCAGAATGTCAGTTGGGCTGAGTCCAGTGCTTCCTGAGAGAGAGCCAGTTTGGTGTAGTGGTTAAGAGCAGTGGACGCTAATCTAGAGAACCAGTTTGATTCCCCACTCCTCCCCATAAAGTCAGCAGGGTGACCTTGGGTCAGTCACAGTTCTCTCAGAGCTCTCTCAGCCCTACCTACCTCACAGGGTGTCTGTTGTGGGGAGAGAAAGAGAAGGTGATTGTAAGCTGCTCTGAGACTTCTTTGAGTAGTGAAGGGCGGGGTACAAAACCAACTCTTCTTCTTCCTCTTCCGCCTCCTCATACTATTGAACTTCATAATTGAGAGATTTCCTAAAGCCAAACCCAGCATTGTAGTCACTGTCATACTTGGCTGTCCTAAGTAGGGTGGGGTTGATTTGTAGGGGAGGATAAACCAAATATGGCGATATAAATATGGAAATATAAAGATAAAGATAAAATAAAAATATAAATGTAGAAATGTAAACCAAATATGTACCCCAGCTGCTGCAACACTAATCATGTAAATAGTGAGGCTTTAACATGTAGTTGATTAATTGGCAAGATCCTTCTATTAAAATCAATTATGAGGATGCCTGCAAATAACTGTAAAAGAGGGTATTTTTTAATTTAATGCTAGTATGTTACCAACCTCATAAATGGCAATTGCATCGCTCCTTTTCTTTCATATGAAATATGCTTTTATTTTTCTTCAGAATTATTGTTTTATTCTTATGCAAGTTTAGTTGCTGAGTTGATTGATTCACTGGATTTACTAAATTCTCTTTGATCAGGTAAGATGACCCTTACAAAAAAGGGCTTAGGGGATGTCTGTTTCATATGGTCATAAGTGTTGATGTCTATCAAGCCTATCAGTCAGTCTGCTGACAGCATCAGAGATATCTACATGTTAACTTTTTTTAGGAACATGAATTCTGTATCTGCTATATGAGCAGGTAAACGTTGAGTTCAGTTCAAATTTAGCTGAACAGATTAATGCTTAAGACTTTATAATGCATTAGATTGAAGGAGCAAGAGAAAGTGGTTTTACCTTTTCTTTCCTCTGCCAGAGCCATGAACACAGCACCAGCTACATGGATCATAGCGTGCCATTCTTATGAAAACTTCAATGGCTGCTAGTGTGTTTCCATGCTTAAAGTGCTGGTTTTAAACTTTAAAACATTTAAAGGTCTTGGCCGGAATGTTTAAAGGACTGTTCGCTCCCATATGAAGCTACCAACATGTAAAGATCTTCCAGTCCCTCTTTCGTTTTTCTCCAGCTTTGGTTGGTGGTGGTGGTGCTGGTGGTGGTGGTGGTGCTGGTGGGGGGCTGCTGATACAGGAGAGGAGTTTTCAGCAGTGGAATTGAGACTCTGGTGTTTGTTCCCAAGACATGTTTGCCTTACCCTTTGCTGCACATGCTTATATGGTAGAGAAAGGCTGTGCCCTCAAGGTGATTCTGTTAGGCTTATAGCCTGATTGACTTGGGGGCTGGTGTTTTTGTTCTTTGTACTAGTTTCTGACCCACAAGACAGGTTATTTTGATTAGATCTGCTTTGTTGGGGGAAGGTTGCTGTGTATTTTTAATTGACTAAATTTGTTTTTAGATTTTGACTTCAGCTAGTTGCTTTGTAGATTTTTAAAAATCTAATAGCAGAATAGAAGTATTTTAAATACATGAATACAATGAGTGATCTCCCATCAAGTTACAGTACTAGCCTTTCAGCAAAGTATGCTAGTGCAAATATTTAGGTTTTGGGTGCCAGAATTTTTTCAAGACAATATTACCTCTAAGGCAGCAAACGTAAAGGTCATGTTTGAAAGGCAATTTGAAATGAAATGCCCTCTCTTAGATTTTCAGAATTCATCTTAAAGTTGCTGAGATGAGCTATTGAAAGGACATCTAGCCTGGGTCTGGGAAATAAGCTCCTTCAGGGCTTATCAACGGCAAGCTGTGATTAATTTAAAAAGTTGATTTCTCATAAGAGTAGTTCTAAAAGAAATCTTGATCAGGAAATAAATACTTTGTAGCATGTTGAAAGGAACTGAGCAGAAGAAAAACAAAACCAGAGGTTTGTGTGGTTTAAGGTGGAAGGCGAGTCCTAATACCAGTAATCTCTTAAAAGAGGAAGATAAAATGAATAGGTACGAAGCAGTGAACCCACAGGCCAGCCATGCTGCTTACACTGCCAAACCCTAAGCTCCGTCATTTCCAAGGCAAATAATTAAAGGCTCTCTGAGATCAAAGCAGTTTGGTGTAGTGGCTAAGTGTGCGGACTCTAATCTGGGAGAACCGGGTTTGATTCCCCACTCCTCCACTTGCACCTGGCTGGATGACCTTGGGCAAGCCATAGTTCTGATAAGAGGTGTTCTTGAAAAAGAGCAGTTTCTGTCAGAGCTCTTTCAGCCCCACCTACCTCACAGGGCATCGGTGTCTGTTGTGAGGAGGGGATGGTAAAGGAGTTTGTAAGCCGCTCTGAGACACCTTTGGGTAGAGAAGGGCGGGGTATAAACCCAATATTTTCTTCTTCTTCCACAGAGGATGCTACCTGCTAGGTCCCTGCATGATTCACAGGGCTGGCTTCAATTGGAAGCAAGCAATTCTGCCCAATCTCATTACATCATTCAGTCACTCCTGATGCCCGGGGGGGGGGGGCTGCATGTTACATCACTGGATGATTCCCTGGTTTGCGCTTGCCTCGGTTCAAAAATGAGAGCACATGAAGAACCATCTACTGCCTCTGTAACTTAAGTGCGATAACACATCCTCAACTCCTCTAAATCCTGGGAAATGGACACCATGGGCTAGAGTGAAATACATTATCAGCCGCCTGCCTCTTCAGATGGGCACAGAGGACAAACTTCCTGAGTGACCAAGTTCTCATTGATGGTGATGATGACCTCATAATAGCAACCAGTATTCTCTCTAAGCTGAGTTAGCACAAGCTAGCTCACAGTTTTTTAGCCTCCGGCTCACACATTTTTGTCTTAGCTCAAGAAGGATGGCTCCAGAGCAAACTAATTTATGCAGTAGCCAAATTGCTCACTCACAACTTTAATACCAGTAGCTCACAAAGTCGAACTTTTGCTCACAAACCTCCACAGCTTAGAGGGAGCATTGAAAGCAACCCTAAACCAAGCTTTTGAATGATATTTTAGGGCATTGGTCATAAAACAGGAGACTAAGGGGAAAGACACCACAGGAAAGCATCAACCAGGTTTGGGTCTCTGCATTTGTGAAAGGCTGTCAATAGTTCTCTAAACAAGACAATTTTATTGTTATACATCTAGCCATAACTAAATCTGTTAAGAAATCCTGCAAAACTATGACATGCCAAAATGTAATGTTTATTTTATTAGAAACATTTTATGCTGCCTTTTCACCCAGTTAGGGTCCCCAAGGTGGGGACATAAAAACATTAAAACATTTAATAAAAATATAGTTAAAATAATTCAACCAAAAAAACCACACATAAACAACACTAGAAGGAGGACTAGTAATAATTAACGGGGATATATGCCAGACGAAACAAAAAAGTCTTTATCTGCTAGCAAAAGACACTGATCGGTAGACAGGTAAATCGCTTTGGGAAAGGAGTTCCAAAGTTTTGGTGCCACAACCAACATGGCCCTTTTTTTCGTTGCCACACATCTAGCTTCAGATGGCAGTGGCTACTGAAGCACGGCCTCCACAGATGACCAGAGTGCAGGGGTATGTTCATAAGAGGAGAGGCACTGAGGACACCAAGCTGTATCTGTTGCTGGATGGCCACCCAGCTGCCACCCCGCAAAATCTGGCTGTGGGTTTGGAAGCCATGATGGGGTGGTTAAAAAAAGAGCAGACTGAGACTGAACCCAACAAAGATGGAGGTTCTGTGGTGGTGGTGGGCCTTCAGGCATGGGAATCAGACTCCCCACCCTTAGCGAGGCACCATTGATACCAGCGCAGTCTGTCGAGTTTGGGTGTGACCCTGGATGCTTCCTTGAATATGCAGGCCCAGGTCCTGCACACTGCCAGGCTGGCGTTTTCCCACCTATGCCAAGCTCAGCAACTGGCCCCTTTCCCTGTCGCGTCCTGACCTAGCCATGGTAATTCATGCAACGGTCACTTCCAGGCTAGACTATTGTCATTTGCTCTACGGTGGCCTGCCCTTGAGACTGACCTGGAAACGCCAACTGATCCAGAATGCAGCAGTGCAAGACCTGACGGGAACATCACGGATGGCACATACACAACCTGTGCTGTACTAGCTGTACTGGCTTCCAGTGGAGTACTGAGTCAAGTTCAAGGTTTTGGTATTGACCTTCAGACCTTGAGTGTTCAGGGACCAACGTATCCACGGGACTGTCTCTTATATGTCCCCAGAAGAGTGTTATGCTCCTCGGATAAGCATCTGCTGTTGATCCCTGGCCCTAAAGTCGTCTGGCTGTCTGGCTGTCCTCGACCAGAGCCAGGGCCTTTTCAGTCCTGGCCCCAACCTGGTGAAACTCTCTGCCAAATACCATTAGGGCCCTGCGGAATCTTATTGTAATGTATGTATCTCCAACCGCGTGCGCGGCTAGGTCGCCACGCGGTCATGCGAAGCAGCCGAGCTTCGCTCTCAGGAACAATGGGCCAAGCGGATCCTAGCCCACACCAATCAGAGGGCTAGGCTCCCGGCCGAGAGCCCATGGAACTCTCGGCCACTATAATGACCAATCACTTGTGTGCGGGTGTGTTTGGGGTGTGGGATTGTTGCACATATAAACCGGCCTGCGAGCCGGTTCTAGTCGTCTTGTTCCGAACTAAATAGAAGTATGAGAGCTGAAATCGTTAGTAAGTCTCAGTACTTTTCACTTATGCAATTCCGTAGGGCCTGTAAGGCAGAGATGTTCTGCCATGCTTTTGTTTGAGGGCAGGAACAGTTTACATCCTGGCTGGCCCCCTCCCCCCACTTCCCCCTCTCCTCAGACTGTTTTTACTTCCCCCACACACACACACCTGCGAGAGAATCACAGGCTGCAAATGGGAGAAAACTGTAATTTCATCACTTGGTTTTTAAGTAATGTATTAATACCAATACTGTTTGTATTTAGTTTATAGTTTTAATTTTATTATGTTGTTCATCGCCCAGAGCCCTACAATAGTAGAAATTTGGCGATTCATAAATGCAGTATAATAAACAATAAATACATTCATGGTAGTATTGATTTTCAACAAATAATATTAATTATTATTTAAATTGAGCTAAGCTAGAAACAACATTGAAGAGATCTTGTTAGGGGACATCTGTTGTACACTGGTTAATGCATTCTGTAAAGTGGGTTTATAACATGCTGACTTTTTAGCTTTCTAGCTTTGGAACACGGTGTGGGCATGTATGCATGTAGGCATACAGGTATGTAATTTACAGGGAGTGGAACTACAGTTCCATGTGCACTTACCATTTCCTATTCTTGCAAGCCTTTGGCTATGGTTTTGGAGGAAAGTTGATATATTAGTGGTAACTTCAAGCATGCTAGTAAATCTGAACAGACCTCAGTGTCTATGGTAGCTGCAGCACATTTCTAGCAGTTGCCAAAGTGCAGGATCTCCCTCTAGTGGCTAATTGATCTCCTTGCAGAAAATTATGGCTTTGAGAAAAGGAACAAAACAAATAAAGATAATTCTTTCATTCACAAGATTTTGCTCATTTAAACATAAACAGAATTTCAACAGGAGGGAAGAGAGTTTTAAGATAAATATGGCATGGTTTCCAGTCCTGAAAAACACAAAATGCTCTACATCTCACAAGAGCACTACAGATAAGATTAGAGTTTCAACAGCCAATCCATACGCAAAAGAATCTCCTCAGGAAAACTCCTCCATTAGCATGTCACAGCCTGGGAAACATTTACAAGATAATGACTCAGCCCTACCCCACCTTCCTGAGTAGATATAAATTACCCGCCTACCATTTTTCTTCTCACATTGACATAGAGAGTGCTTCATCTTTCCCTGTTATACCTCTGAGGATGCAATTTACAGCTGCTGGTGAAACATCAGGTACGGACCGCAAAAAGAAGAAAGAAACTGTGAGGTAACTGCGCTAGATAATATTTCAATAATAATCACAAAATTGTACAAAAATGTGTGCAGAAAATTATATAAATATACAAGACAATAGAAAATGATGTGTTGACGATGGTCTCCGGAATGCTCTATCGTTTCGATACTATTCTTCTTCCGAGAGTGAATGAAAACAGCGACTCTTGGTCTGTCTTTTCAACTAGTAGGTATCAAAAATCCATAATATTCACCGATGTATCATGACTTAATTGCAAGAATTTCTCTGACAGAATGTTCCTGGGGCAAGGTGCTTGTATAATGCCTTCCATCAGGTACTAGAGGTACTACAATGCCAAGACCACTGCCATAGAGCCCAGAAAATCTACAACGACTAATGAACTCCAGCCATGAAAGCCTTCGACAACATACTAAAATGGAAGCTGTGAAAAGGACAACAATATAGCAGTGTGTTCTGTTGAGGCATCAGAAAAAGGGTGTGTGAGACTGCAACATGGCTGGATGTGGACTGTTGAAAAAACTGGAAGAAAGGTGTGTCTAACTGATAAATGGCGAACAGGGATGTGTGCACACAATTGGGTATTAAGATACCATGATAAAGGTGATGGACAGAACAAGAGTGGAGACTTCTGAAACACTTGTTTAGCCCACCATCATTAACGTTAAGGGATCCTGGTAAAAACCTGGAACAACTGCACAGACCTGGGAAGTATATAGTCTGAGGGCTGCAGTGCACAAGAGAGAGACTTTATTTACTAGAAAGAAATACACATAGAGAACTGACCTGTGAGGACCTTACCTCAGGGCATTTTTCTCTTGGAAGTCTGTTACAGTGGTAGTACTGGAATATAGTCTCCAGGCCTACTGAACCATGGGTTACCTTACATGGTTTTGTTCACATTCCTGTGATGGAAAAAAGTGGAGGTGCTGGTAGATTAAAAGAACGAAAACAACATATTTAAAATAATTTTAATGACATCAGGATAACTTACACCACCTTACATCTTGTCAACAAATGTTGGCTCAGCTCTGATTGGTTAAGCATCTTTATTTTAGATTTAGAATGAGTGTTAAATGTTCTATGTTAACTAGAAATGGCAGCTACTAAAGACTTTTTGGCCACTTTATATCCAGAATTCCAGTGTATGATGTGCATCAGAACCACATTACCACCTTCATTAAGAACATGATAAAAGTGAGGTGGCTTCGACAAAGATCTTCCATGTTTTCTTGAAGCGTGCTGTGGTAATACAGGTTTCCTTTACTTTTGGTATCTGAAAAGGAAACAGCTGCCCAGTTAATTCCGGGGTCTGAGCTCGGGTGTCATCAGTGTGCAGTTGTTCGGTGTCATCAGAATGTTGATGACACCCGAGCTCAGACCCCGGAATTAACTGGGCAGCTGTTTCCTTTTCAGATACCAAAAGTAAAGGAAACCTGTATTACCACATCAGTATGCTGATGACACCCAGCTGTATCTGTTAATGGATGGCCAGCCTGACTCTGCCCTGGAAAACCTGGCCCAGCAGTGAGGAGTTTAGGGGTGATTCTGGATGCCTCCCTTTCTATGGAGGCCCAGTTCACCAATGCTGCCAGATCAGTCTTTTACCTAGGGTTGCTGTAATGTATTCAGAAGCTGCCATGAATACGTTAAGATGTAATGCGAAACATCTCATAAGGAAGCAATGTTAAGCTTCATCTTGAACAGGGATTGAAGTTCAAGACTAATGCGTCCAATCAGGTTCAAATGTATATAAGCGGGAAAGACTCTGATTGGTCCTTTATGCGCTCAACCTGATAGGTTGATAACTGTATAGTAGGAGTGGCTACATTAGCCCGGAATGTTTAAATACCGAGCAGCTGCAATGGAATAGAGCGTGCGACGTCACATCCGGGTGACGTAGATACGTCGCGCGCCGCACCGGGAGGTCCCCAGGAGTCCCCCGCCGAGGAGGTGAGTACCATTTGGCAACCCTACTTTTACCACCTTCAGCTGGTACCTACCTGTCCCCCCAGGACCTCGCAACAGTGATCCACACAATAGTCACTTCCAGGTTAGATTACTGCGGCTCACTTTATGCGGGCCTGCCCTTGAGTCTGACTAAGAAGCTTCAGCTGGTACAGAATGCAGTGGTACGCCTGCTGACGGATGTCTATGTGGGCGCACATTCAGCCATTGCTGCGCCAGATGCATTGGTTGCCAGTTGAGTACCAGATTAGATTCAAGGTGATGGTACTAACCTTTAAGGCCCTATGCGGCCAAGGACCAGCATATCTATGGGACCGACTCTCCCCATATGTGCCCCGAAGAGCTCAGTTCTCTTCTGAGCAGCATTGGTTAGCAGTCCCTGGCCCGAAGGACATCCGCCTTGCCTCAACCAGGGCTAGGGCCTTCTCAACCCTGGCCCCTGCCTGATGGAACATGCTCCCAGTTGAGATCAGGGCCTTGTGGGATTTATTACAGTTCCATAGGGCCTGTAAAATGGAGCTGTTCCGCCAGGCCTTTGCTTAAGACAGTGAACATCCAAATTACATCGGCCTTCCCTGCTCACTCTGATCAAATCAAATAAACTTGTCCTATCGCCTCATCTGCCTTAGGGCCTTGCTTATAACAACTTGGTGTTAGCTATCAAGAGGACCATGCCTAGCACGGTCACAGCAAGCACCGAAATCAGACACAATTAAGCTGCCATTAAGGACTGTCTTAATTTATTTTATCTAGATGGAATTAGTTAATGCTTTTATGAATGCTATTATTTATTATTATCTTGTTGTGAGCCACCCTGAGCCCATTTGTAGGATAGGGCAGGATAGAAGCTGAATAAAATTAAGAATTATGGGCTTGTTCCTGGGAGCAGTTGTGCTATCCTGAAGCCAGCAAAAGCTGTAGAAGGGAACTGTTGTTCAAAGCATCAGAACTATAAATCATTCTTGTGAGCCACCCTGAGCCCATTTGTAGGATAGGGCAGGATAGAAGCTGAATAAAATTAAGAATTAGGGGCTTGTTCCTGGGAGCAGTTGTGCTATCCTGAAGCCAGCGAAAGCTGTAGAAGGGAACTGTTGTTCAAAGCATCAGAACCATAAATCATTCTTTTGGTGCTAACAAGCTAGCTTCCCATAGGAACAGATTGTCTTATAAAGGTAATGTGAGTTCCCTGAACTGTGACATAAAAGCTCTAGGAGCTGCCAAACAAAGTTTCCCAGCATTTCAAGAGGCCCTTCTTTTCCTTCCCCCCCTCCCCTTATGTTGTGATCTAATCTACAATATATTTTGTATGGAGACAGCATGTGTAAAGCATTACTATTTAATGATACTGGGCCATTTCATGAAATACACAGACTCTAACCTGGGTGTTGCTACCCAACGCACACACAACGCTGCAGAATCCAACCATCAGTATTATGAAAGATATATTTACAGGCACATCTTTGCAAGCATGCATTTGTCACAGTCACACTTGGAAATGTTTTAAGTCTGCCCCAAAACAATATAAAGTATACACCTGAAAACTCTAAGGTATGAATAGTTATCTACATCCTGTAGGGTGGTACTCCACAGTGTGAAAGGCCATAGAAAATCTACTCACATTCTACTCCAGCTGGAATTCTGAAAGGGGGAGGAGAGACCCTGAAACTCATGTTTGGTTGCAAAACTGTTAGTGTGAACTGGGGCTATATATGCAGGAAACCAGCAGCTGTTCTGTTGCGCATGGCAGCACTTTCCCCAGCAACTACCATCACATAGAGAGCTGCGACGATATGTAACAGACTTATTATAAGGTAGAATCAACCATAGTAAAAGGTTTCAAGTGGTCCAGTGCACATTCTCTGGCACAGATCTTAAAGACAGTTGAACAGTCAACTTCACCCAGAACACAGAACAAGAACTAATAACAATATAGAACCAACTCATACACTCAGAATTGTAACAGCACCACCCACTGGTAGGGAGTACTTGTATAACCATTACATTACAGCACCAAATTTTCCTTACAAAATATATGGTTTTCCCAACACTATTTCTGTATTGTTGTCAATATTATACATTATCTGTATACCAAATATGGAAATAATGTAAATTGTATGTAGAATGTTCTATAACTTGTAGCTTAAAATGTATGACATGTGTATAATGAATGAATTCAACAGAGGAATTTAAAATCCAACTGTCAGAAGTGGAGAACAGAAATTTTTGACCAAAAATATAAATAAATATTATTTACCTAATTCTGAACCAGTCCATAGAGTGTGGATCAATAGATCTACAAAATGCAGCTAAGGACAGATAGGGGAGAGTTCTCTGCAAAACTAAAGCGTGTCCCAGGTATGCAGAAAAATCTGAAACCTAAAAAAAGAAATAAATTCATAGATTTAGAACTCCCCAAAATAATAAAGAGAACACTTGTAGCTTTAAGGGGGGAAATGCCCTCTGAGCTCTCAGTTGCCATTTTTTAGGTTGCTGGGCAACAACAATATTGCTGAACCTTTCAAGCCTTGATTTTGTAAAGCAAAGCCCTGGGGAGGGAGCAGGGCTGGACTTGGATGCCAAAACAGCCTTGGAAAGGGTGTCTTCTCTCCCTTGCCATGTCCCCGATGGAGGAATTGCCAGGAACAGTCCTGGAGGCAACCACTGGAGACTCACTACCCACACCATTCAGCCACTGGCCCCTGTGCAACTGGGCCCAGCCTGGCCTGCTAGCGGCCAACGTACAATTCAGACCAGGCCAGCTTGCCAGCAGCCAATGCAAAATATGACCAGACTTGTTCCAGGAAGGAAGAGGAAGAGAAGCAGAAGAAGAGGAGGAGGAGGAAGAGATTGGATTTATACCCTGCCCTTCACTAGGAGTCTTAAAGCAGCTTACAATCTCCTTCCCTTCTTCTCCCCACAACAGACACCCTGTGAGGTAGATGGGGCTGAGAGAGCTCTTTGAGAACCACTCTTGAGAAAACAGCTCTGAGAGAACTGTGGGTTGTCCAAGGTCACCCAGCTGGCTGCATGTGGAAGAGTGGGGAATCAAACCCAGTTCTCCCAGATTAGAGTCTGTGCTCCTAACCATTACACCAAGCTGCTGGAGGAGGGAAGAAAAGAAAGCTGAAGGTGAAGGGCACATAAAGGTAAGTTGGCTGGTGAGTGGGAAGGAAGCAGGGAAAAGGGGACATGCTATGGGAATGCCAAGAAGTGGAGGAGGGGGATACAGAGGGGAATTAGATGCCCCCTGCAAGTCCCCCACTTGTTAAAAATGAAGCGGAAAACTTTAGTTGTAAGCAATACTGAGGAAAAGACTGAGTGGAAGGAGATGAAGTTTGTCTTTAAAAGGGGAAATCAGAACTAAGTGGAAGGCGGGGGGGTGATAATAGAACCAACCCTGAGTGAGGCCAGTTCCCATGTGGATTTAAAGGGTAGTACATATAAGGAAGAATAGTACTGGGGCCTTTAGTTCTTTCTCCTGTTTGCAATTGTTTACAAAGTGGAAGATTGTGAAAACGATTATACTTTGTAGGTTTGATGAGGAGCCTGGTTGTTATGTTACCTGTTGACTATGCTGACATGCTAAAATCTTGAGGTGAATTTACACTATTCTTTTCAAGTTTAATATTTTGAAAATTTATTTACCAGTTTGGTCTATGACTTGGAGGCTAAGCAAGCTCCAGTTGTATATAGTGGATAGAACAGCTGCACATTACAAGTTGTACAGATTAAATAGTAATTTTCCCCCACTTTTTTAATTTTTCAAATTTATCATCATCGTCGTCATTATTACAAAGAAAAAATACTACAAGAACAGCAGCTACAGAAATAAAAAACACCTTACTTAACAAAATGATACAGCTTTTGCATCACAGGTTTCCAAATCAAATCAGTTTGCTGCAGATCTTTTCCTCATTACTTAAACCAGTCAATTTTTATCAGTTGATAAATCTCCGGACATTTTTGTGCCTATTCTTGAACCGATGGGGCTGTTCCTCTCTTCCAGTGTCTTGCAAACACAATTGTAGCTCTCGTGATTAGATGTAGCACCACAGAGTGCAGGGGCTTAGGAATATTTGGTACATAATTGAACTACAAGGCCTCAACTGACAGAGAAAAACTTAATCCAAAACTAGTTTTCATTATATCTGAACAAGCTTGCCAGTAGTTTTTCCCCCTCTCACAAACAGGTCCACCACATATGGTGGAAGTCTCCTCTCGATGATTTACAATACCAACATTTGTCCCGTAAATCACCATATATTTTAGCTAGTTTATGTGGTGTAGATTAAGTAGTAATACTTATGTCACAGTGAAACACTGAGCTAGAATTTATTTAGGGCACAGGCTGAGGCTGCCCTGCCAAATCCTTCCTTCCCTGACCAGCCCACCCCAGCTTCACTAGTGCCAGATAGGGGGCAAGGTGCCATGGCCACCTTGCCCCCTATCTGGGGTTGGGCACTGTGACGACCTCTTATTTGGGGAGGTCTGGTTTTACTGGTAAAATGTTCTTTATGTTTTATTCTGTAGGGTATTCTCGCCGCCACCAGGGAAATTTAAGGCTTTCCCAGCCTCTTACTATAATATATTTCTTCTTCTGGTTTGGTAATGTGGCCCAGGGTCTAGGCATTCATGAAGGACTATGTGTTATTTCCTGAGGAATTTCGTTCAGAACTGTTATCTTAAATAAAAGTAGCTACTTTTTTTTTTAAGCTAGCCTGGCTCCTCCTTCCTTCTCCCCCATTGGGATAGGATCCTGAAGTGTGTGTTTGCTGGAGCCATCTGAAATTTGTAATTGTAATTGCTAGCTGTATTGATAAGTTTATTTTAACCCTAATTCAATTTTAAATCATTCTGTATTTTTAGAAATGTTGTCTCCCACCCTGAACCCTGTTCACAGGGAAGGGCAGTTTATAAATTGAATTTAATAAATAAACAATAAATAAATTGAGCAAGGATAGTGTACCACTGACAGATTGTTGGCAAGCTCTCTCATCCTTGAGATGTTCACTGGAAGCGATGAATTATGGCACATCACATAGTGAATTTGTATATCATCTTGTGGCAAAAGGCACATATTCCCAGGCATTGCTTACACACAGCGTTCAAGTAGCTAGATTGGATAACTGTGCATGATTTTTGAGATCCCAGTCTCCCTTCATAATGAATCGAGGCAGGCTGGCTCAGACCTTGCAAGAAAAAAAAAAATCTTTTGTAGTACCTGTGCTTTGATTCATGAAAGGTTTCTGAATTCCTGCGGGAACTGAACATTTTAAAATTACAATTTATCCTAATAATGAAAAGCAATGCATTTTCACACAAACACAGGCTATGTGTTGATGGTCGCATTTGACATAACTGAGCCCAGGAGACATGGATGTCAATATGCAATTCCTTTTAATTTCCTCAGAGACAAAAAATAACTCCAGCTGAGGACATCTCACAGCACTTGTCATTATTTGAAGGATTTTTTTTCCCATTTTCACTTCAAGGATTCTAAGGGACCCTCAGATTCAAAGATGACCTTTCATATATACAAACTGCAAAAGACAAATCGTGTTCAGGTGTGTGTGTGTAAGAGAGAGAGAGAGAGAGGGAGAGAGAGAGAGACAGAGACCATAGGCATGCAGAAAATATATTATTTAAAAGCTGGGCATTACCAGTGTCCTAATATGTAATGGGCTATACAGCTCTTCTTTAAGAGAATATCTTCAAAGTCTTATTCTTTACATAGCAAAATTAATAAACCCTCTTAAGCTATTTCCTGAAGAAGAGCTGCGTAGCTTGAACTGTTTGGGTCTGTGAAAATTTACAGCCTTTGTATACTCATTTTTATGCATTTCTTATATAAATGTACTGGAGGTCCTGGCTTCTGTTCTACTGGGTGGAGAATATTCTCTGAAGCTAAGGCCAAAACTGGTTGTTCCAATTTGGCTTCTGCTAAAAGCAAAACCATAATTCCATTCCACTCTTCCCCCACTTATGTAAGCACTACTGTGTATTTCCCAGCTCCCCGCCAGTGATCTGAAAATGGCCTGGGGAAATATGCAATGTTTTGATGCTAGAACAAAAGTAAATTGTAATGGTTATTGGGTAAGGTTGCCAGCTCTGTGTTAAAAAATACCTGTAGAATTTGGAGGTGGAGCCCAGGAAGGGTGGGGTTTGGGGAGAGGGACTTCAGTAGGGTATAATGTCATACAGTCCACCCTCCAAAGCAGCCATTTTCTCCAGGGGAACTGATCTTGGTCATCTGGATTTCTGTTGTAATAGCAGGAGATCTCCAGGTGCATCCTGAAAGTTGGCAACCCTATTAGTGACAACTACATGTATACCATAACACCTAGTTCTTCTGATGGCCTTGGGGACCCAAAGCAACCAGGACATCTGAAAACTAGAGGGGGTTTCTGTCATTGAAGACCCATGCTCCGGGAAGGTCTTTTTCAGTGGCCTCAAAGGAACTGCAGAGGATCAACTAACAGAAGCACTGTCTGGTTGCCTGGCAATCATTTCTGGGCTGAAGCAGCTCTTAACTGCTGATTTATCACTGACCCAATAAGACCTCGGGAACCCGCAGGAGCCAGGCTTTCTATTAATTTATAGCTGGCTTTATGGTTGCATTGTGTTTGCTTATTTCATCTTTTATGAGCTGTCTTGAGCATGTTGCTCATGGAAAGATGGCTTTAATAGGTTGCTACATAATTAAATAAATAATAGTTGTAGCCTAAATAATATCTTCAGTGTACATGTTACCTGGGCCATATGTGATTTCTACTACTACTTCCACTTCTCCAGTGTCTCACATTTCTGCACATAACATTACGAAGGATTACACAGTTGCAAAACAAGCACAATCATGCTCAGGTATCACACAAAAATAGTCCTTGAACTATAATATTTTAGTCATAGGTGATGGTACCTTTGTGTACAGATGGGCCCTAATAGTACAACTTGCTGGTATTCATTCTTCTACTTCACAACCTATTTAATGGATGTACTAACTGGCAACACTTCATCCGGCTACCCATCGCGCTTCAGATGAGAAATCTGGGATAACTTTTCACTCCAATACAATTTCTTCAAGTAAAAAGAATGCTCTGTGGGGAGGGAGGGATCTATTGACACTGAAGGAGTCAACAGTCAGTACTTTCCATGGTCAGCTTCTGCAAAAAAATGAAGAAGCAGGGGTCATTTCCTGCAGGAGCGCACAGGAGCGGAGCTCCGGCAGTAAAGAGCCCAGGGGGCGGGCACATGCAACAAGCCCCACCCCCTGCTCCCAGCAGCCCCCGTCCACTAGGAGCAAGAAGCAGCCAGGTAAGTTGCAGTGGGTGTAGCCTTCTGACACACTTCCGGTGATGTCAGGGTGTGTGGCATATGCAAATAAGCTATGCTAATGAGTTATGCTAATGAGCTCCTGCACCTCTTTTTCTACGAAATGACCCCTGTGAAGAAGTGAATCCGGCCTGGTGAGGCTGAGCCAGAAGGGAAATTTATAATATACGCAGAAGAGAAGGCATTATGGTTGTAATGTATTCAGCCTGACATGCCCGGACCCGAGATCCCTCGCCCCGAGGGACCAGCCAGTCCATCCTCCTCAGACCCCTTGCCGGGCCCGGTCCACTCGGCTCCACGGCCCCCCGAGACAGAACCAATAGCCACCCCAGAACCTCGCCGCTCAACTCGCCCCAGGAAGCCACCAGCGCACCTGAAGGACTTCGTCTGTGGGTGCATTGCGAACCAAGGGGGGAGGGGTGTAATGTATTCAGCCTGACATGCCCGGACTTGCCCGGGCTGGCCAGGCACAATTCATCTGTAGCTTCAGTCGAAAGACAAAGGATCCGAAGGATCCTAGCCGGCCCAATCAAAAGCCGGCCCAATCAAAATGGTCGCCCGGTTACTGTAAATAGCCTATTGGGAGTAGGGGGTGTGTTTAGGTGTACTTGGTGGCGGGTTTTCTGAATGCATATAAACCGGCCTGCGAGCTGGTCAGTTGTCTTTGTCCTGAACTAAATAAAGGTATGCTTAGCTGAAATCACTCTCCGTCTGCATACTTTTCAATGGTCTTCTGAAAACTTGTGAAAATTACTATATTTGAAGGGCATTTGATGTTATCCCTCGAAGCTCTTTTATTCTGTAAATTCTCTTGATGACTGTCAATTTTAAGAATGACTGCTGCTTTGTATCTTTGCTGCTGAAGTTTTATCGCTTTTTTACTATTACTGGTAGCTGCTGCATTATTTATTCATAATATTTTTATTACACCCTTCTACCTTGGAAATCCTGAGGGTGGCTTAGAGAATAAAGTACAATCTTTTTGTATGTCTTAATAAAATAAATATCATCCACAATGCCACACTGTTTTAACTTTTTTAAAAATCTATTTCATAATTTTAGAATGTTTTTCTGTCCATGTAGTGAGCCACACAGAATCATTGAGTTGGAAGGGACCTCCAGGGTCATCTAGTCCAACCCCCTGCACAATGCAGGAAATTCACAAATACCTCTCCCCCACACCCCCAGTGACCCTTGCTCCATGCCCAGAAGATGGCAAAAAACCTCCAGGATCCCTGGTCAAACTGGCCTGGAGAAAATTGCTTACTGACCCCCAAGTGGCGATCAGCATTTCCCTAGGTGTGTAAGAAAAGGCCACAAGAACTAAGCACTGATGCAACCCTTCCTGACCTCCCTTCTTGTGATCTGCCTAAGTTCACAAAATCAGCATTGCTGTCAGATGGCTATTGTACAACATAAACTCTCTCTCTCTCTCTCTCTCTCTCTCTCTCTCTGTATGTGTAAAATGCACTGTTCAAAGTATGTGTATCTTATAAATGGATTTTAATGCTTATACATCTAAATGTGTTCATCTTTACATATTACAAACATGCCTGAGGGTTTTAAAAAATAAGACACATTTTCAATACAGATCTTAATGTTTGATTTACTAGAGTTTGAAACACTTTTTAAAAACTTTGATGGTGAATCTAGAGGTTTGGTATCCTCCATACAGAAAATATTGCTCAGGAACCTTAAGGAGGAACAATTCAATTAAAAAAAAACAAAGGCAAGAAGATATAGGCAGAGTACTCCCAGACTCATTCTGGCATCAGGTGTGGCAAGCTCCTTCAAGCAAATCAAAAGTTTTCAACATTAACTTTCAGTTTTTTAAAATGAAAACGAGATGGCAAAGATTGCATAATATTAATAAAACAATCAGCCCACTTTGTTGGAAGGGCTGTGGTCACCCTGGGACATTCTCGCATGGCTGGTGGGGATGCCCTGTTGTCCAGAATTTCTGGAAAGCCATAGTCTCGACTATAAACCAGATAACCAACCTCACGATCCCCATTACCCCCTAATGATTCCTACTGGAAATATGGCCGGATCCTTCTCCTCCAAAACAAATAAGTGAAACAATTTCCATTCTGATTGCTACAGCCAGACTTACTATTGCGGCCAAAGGGAAATCTAACTTAGGCCCTTCACTTGATTTATGGTACGAAAAACTTTGGATGCAGTTCATTATGGGAAAAATACCAAACGGAATAACGGATCAGCCTAATGAGGATTATCAAACTCCTTTCGTGTGTAAGTGGTTCCCAATTATACAGTTCCTTTCAGAAATTGAAGTGGTCCCCTCTTTTGTTAAGGACAAATATTGGCTATGTTTCTGAAGTTGCTACATGTAAAGTTTGTATTATTAACATTCTTTTACCCAGTGTAAGAAAGGGGAAGGTATTGGTTTTATGGTTGCTGTTAAAAGTTGCATCGTTTCTGTGTTTCTCCATTTAAGCGCCAGTGTTACTCTATTTGACTATGTTATAGTTCCTTTCCTAGGTTTGTTTGTAGGTAGGTTTGTATGTTACAGCTACTGTTGTCATTGTTGTTATAATATTGTTGGTATAATATTCATCGCTTCTCGGCCTAATGGCTAAGATCATGCGTAGTACCTGTTCTTATCAGTTTAATATTACTTAAAGTTAATCAAAAATCAAAAACAAAACATGTTATGACTTGAGAGACATAATGGTAAAGCATAATCTAGCTTCACTCTTCATGCAGATTGTAAATACTGACCAATGGTGTGCATTCTGGAGGGAATGGTTTGGATTGGATGTTAACTCTTGATTGTGATTGGATGTAATGTAGCTAATGTGATTGGATGCTGTAAACATCGTAGGTGTGGCTATCCCAGCCAGAATTGTATATAAGTTGCCATTTTTGCCTATGGAATTTGTCTAGCTGGTCTAGTCCTTACAAGGCTGAGCCTTATGCTGTTCTCACTGAAATAAAGCTGAAATCACTTGTTGAACTGTTCCTCCGAGTTAAGTCTCATACTTAACAAAACAGATCTTAATTCTGCAGTCTTGTGGAAAGGTCAGTGAGTTACTGTGAGTCAGAAGGAGCATATTGAAAGCCAGGATGTGATTCCCAACAGAAGAGATCAGTCTCTAGTTTTGCAGGACTTACTGATTTTTGCCACATTGCCATCAACTGCCACTGTACCCACACAGAGCCAGGAAATATGTTACTCTGGAGCAATTCTCCCTCTAAGCTGTGGAGTCTTGTGAGCAAAAATTCTACTTTAATAAATTTCTACTTTTGTGAGCTACTGGCATTAAAGTTGTGAGTGAGTGATTTGGCTACTGCAGAAATTAGTTTGCTTTGGAGCCATCCTTCCTGAGCATTATAGTAGAAAAACCTAAAGAATGTTATATATCTAGTAGCTCACACTAACTAAGCTGAGTTAGTGTAAGCTAGCTCAGTTTTTTAGCCTCTGGCTTCTACATTTTTCTTTTAGCTCAGGAAATATGGCTCCAGAGCAAACTAATTTATGCAGTAGCCAAATCGCTTGCTCACACCTTTAATGCCAGTAGCTCATAAAGTAGAATTTTTGCTCACAAGACTCCACAGCTTAGAGGGAGGATTGCTATGGAGTTCATGTTAGCTTGGTAAATGTCCCCTGCTGCTGTATGCAGCTGTGCTGTTTATTAAAATGTACATTTTATATGAGAGCGATAAACATTGTGAGGAAAAGCTTTACACTCCATTTGGTTTCTGTCTTAGGTTTACGATTATCTCCTTTGGTTTAAAACAATTTTCCTCAGGCAACAGGTTTCAGGTTGTATTCTGGGGAAATTTATGGTTCCTGTTTATCAAGGATTCTCAATGAGAAAATCAGCAATGATGGACAAAATCCCCTCAAGGACTGCTTGCCCAGTACCATAATGTACAGATGTAGTAGAGAAGGCAACAAACACACGGGAAACATGGCAAGGTTGAGCAAACGTAGAAAAACACCATGTTAGAACAACACACACAATATTTATTTATTTATTTTTCGCATTTATACCCCGCCCTCCCCAATGGGCTCAGGGCAGCTAACAAGGGCAAGGTAAACCATGCCATAATTAAAACATAATATACATAGTAGCTTAAAACATAATAATACAATTTTAAAACATCCAATACTTAAACAACGGTGCTCAATACTATTATACTACTATGTCTTCATATATTGATTTAAATCATATACTTAAATACAATAGAGACCCTAGTGTATCTTATTCAATATAGTAGAAAAACCTAAAGAACGTTACATATCTAGTAGAAAAGTCCACAGCTACAGAGACAGGTTCCAGTGCTGTAGACTATTTTGCTTTCTGACGAGAGACTGATGAGAGATTGAGCAGTCGTCAATGATGAGAGATGCAGCAGGCTGTTATGCTTTCCACAAAGAGATACAACAAGCATCAAAGCAACACGCCTCCCTGGCAAAAATTGCATGTTTCGAGAGATTCTTTTTCAGGCAAAATTATTTTTCCTGGAACTGAAGTACAAACACAGTATAACACAATATACTTTACATAGTAACCAGGAAAAAAAAAGAGCTAGCTTGCTGTACTCACCCAAAGCTCACAATGCTACAATGCACAAGTCAACAAGAAGGCTTCTCCAGTTCTCCATAGGAACAACCCAGAAAGACCACTCTAATAAAGCACAGCTACACTGATGTTTCCAAAAGAATTAAAGAAACAGTACTTATAACATCTTGCAGAGTTAACCAGGGCTTTTTTGTAGAAAAGGCCCAGCAGGAACTCATTAGCATAATAGGCCACACCCAACAGCAGAAATGCATTAGCATATTAGGCCACACCCCTGAAAGCACAGCTCATTGGCATATTAGGCCACACCCCCATGCTACCAGAAGTGTGCTCATCCAGCCACACCCACCTCTTGCTTCTTATTCTATTTACCTTGTTTGTTGTCAAAACCCAGGGCTTTTTTGTAGCAGGAACTCCTTTGCATGTTAGGCCACACCCCCTAATGTAGCCAATCCTAATGAGTTT
>NW_015174853.1:1075509-1106411 GCF_001447785.1 Gekko japonicus
CCCAAAAATAGCCCTGGAGTTAACACCTATAACTAAACTAATTGCTTGGATTCTGAACCAGATTGTAAAATAACAGCATTACAATCTTGACAGCATTACAGGATAGCATTACAAAATTCAAAGGGAAATCTCAACATTACATACATGACCAAAAACCCAATAATGACAGAATAGCATTACAAAATTCAAGGGGAAATCCGAAGATTACATACATGACCAAAGACCTAATAATAAAGAGACTACTTTTGGAAAACAGACATCATGAATAATAAAATTCACCAAAACCCAGACTACAATACTCACAAGTACACCATTTATAAAAATGAACTGAGGTCTAAGGATACATTTAAGCCACGAGGAGATACTGTATTAAATTTATTTATAAACTTAGCCACTTCACTGCTTACCCCCAACTCAAAATCATTAATGAACAAGTTAAAAAGCACTGGACCTAGTACTGAGCCCTGTGGTACTCCACTGCTTACCACCTTCCACTGTGAAAACTAGGGATGGATGCAAACTGGCTCATGAACATAACTTCATGATGAATTTTGGGCGGTTTGTGGTTCACGCACCAAAGTTTGCTAACTGAAGAGCTGCCACAAACTTCCACAGATTTTAAGGCAGTTTGTAGCAGTTCATGAAGAGCAGAAAGCCATTTGACCCCATGCTTTCTGCTCCCTAATGCTTTTTGTGGGGAGCAGAAAGCAGGGGTCACAAACTGCTTTTTTTGTGTGGTTCATTTCAGTCCATGGCCAAACCACGAACCAACCTCCCGGCTTGTATTGGTTTGTGGTTCAGTTCATGGTTTGGCCACAAAATATAAACTGAAATGAACCTCACTCTCTTTTCCCTGTTGATTAACCAGTATTTAATCCACAAGAGGACTTGCCTCTTATCCCATGACTGCTGAGTTTACTTAGGAGCTTTTGATGAGGAACTTTATCAAAAGCTTTCCAGAAGTCCAGAGTGTAATAACTGACTCCACGAACTTACACGGTATCGATGTTAGACTGACTGGCCTGTAATTTCCTGGATCTCCTCTGGAACTTTTTTTAAAAATAGGGATTACATTAGCTACCTTCCAGACCTTGGGAATGGAGGCAGATTTCAGTGATGGTTTGCATATTTTTGTCAGAAGATCCACAAATTCACATTTGAGTTATTTCAGAATTCTTGGATGTATGCCATCTGGGCCTGGTGATTTGTCAGTTTTTAATTTGTCCATCAATCGTAGGCCCTCCTCTCTCATAACTTCAATCTGACTCAGGTCACTCCTCCTGTAATCGGTGGTTCTGTAGGGGAGAAGCATCTCCCATCTTCCATGGTGATGACCGAGTCAAAAAGTGCATTCAGCTTCTCTGTCATTTCCCTATCATTCTTTAGTGATCCTTTCACCCCTTGGTCATTCAATGGCCCCACTGTCTCCTTGGCTGGTTTTCTGCTTCTAATGTATTTGAAGAAGTTTTAACTGTTGGTATTTATGCTTTTTTCCAATAAATTCCTCATAACCCCTTTTTGCTTGTCTGATCACTGACTTGCATTTTGTTTGCCAAAGCCTATGCTCCCTTTTATTTATTTCAGACTAGCCTCCCACCACTTAAATGAATCCTTCTTAACTTTTACCACTTACATTACTTTGTTAGTTAACCATGCAGGCCTTTTTAAATACATATTTGTACCTTTCCTAACCTGTGGTATACATGGTATCTGAACATCCAGTATTGTGTTTTAAATATTCTCCAAGCTTTCTGAAGGAATTTGACCCTCCTTTCCTTTCCTTTCCTTTCCTTTCCTTTCCTTTCCTTTCCTTTCCTTTCCTTTCCATTTTCTTCACAGGCCCCCTCATCTGAGAGAAGTTACCTCTTCTAAAGCTAAATGTGATTGTATTGGTCTTTTTGGGCAATATAAATGCTAAAGTTAATAGAATTATGGTCACTGTTCTGGTGCTAACATGTTTACATCTCTCATCAGGTCCTGACTAGGGGTATGCAAGAAAAAAAATTGGTTGACATCATATTTGGGTATTTTTGACCCCAAAATATTCAGTATTCCAGAGTATTCCTGAATACCAGTATTGGTATTGTGCTGGTATTCGAGTTAATACTCAGGAAACCCAAATATAATGGAGAAGGGATTTGCTGGGTTGACTTGTCTCATGCCTGACTCTGTGACTCGGCCCAGCAAGCACTTAAAGTTTAAATCCCTGCTGGGAGAGCTTATTCTGCAGGGTGGTTTAAACAACCCCGCAGCTAGCCCTGGGATCTGTGTGGCTGGGGAGGACTCTCCCTCCCCACTTCACAGATCTGGCTGAAAGTTTAAACCCCTTTCCATCCCCTCCCTGGAGTTTAAACCCCTTCCCTCCTCTCTGGAATCACACTACAGCTGCGGCCCAACTTCAGGGAGGGGATGGGGTGGGGTTTAAAGTTTAAACCCCTTCCCTTCATTTGGGTGGGACTACTTCAGTAGTCAGCTGAATAAATATCTGAAAAATACTGATAAGGTATTTTTTGGGTATCTGTTTGGCTTGGTATATACCGAGTGCACACCTCTAGTCCTGACCATTACTTAGGACCAAGCTCCAGATCACCTCCCCCCTGGTAGGTTCTGTGACCATCTGCTCCACGGTACAGTCATTGAGAGTAACTAGAAGCCCAATCTCTTTCTCCTGACTTGAACACATATTGACCCAATCAATGTGTGGGTGGTTAAAATCACCTCTATTATGACACAGTTATTTTATCTATCTACCTTTCTCAATTCTTTTGCTGTTTTTAAATCATCCTCTAACCTTTGATCTGCTGGGTGATAACAAACTCCCAGTGGCCCCTGCCACACGGCAGGGGAAAAGCCGCCCAAAAGCGTGGCTTTTAAAAGCCGCACCAAAGTTGAAACGGCGTGGTGGGATCCCACGGATCCCCTGGCCACGCCGCCTTTTCTCCCCGGCACGATCAGACGCCGGGGAGAAAACACAGATCTGACGGCGAGCCAGCCAAACAGCGCATGTCGAAGCATGCGCAGTTCGGCTAGGAGCTGGGGACGCGCCGGCGCAAGGATGTGCCGGCGATCAGATTCCCGGTTTGCGGCGCACTATTGAGATGAACCACCTCGGTAGGTGGTTCCAACTTGCTCCGGATTATCGCGTGGATGGGCCAGTTAGGGGACAGAAGCACTACGCTTCCCAAATGTTGTGGTGTGATCGCGGCCATTTGCTCCGCCCCCGAACTGTCCCGCTCCCGGCCCAACTCCCCTCGTGTGAACGGGACCAGTGTTAAGCTTAATTTTGGGCACACTGTTTCCATCCATAGCATTTCTGTAAGTGAATCTGTTTCTCTTAGATTCTCAGTTTTACTGGACTGTGTACCCTCTCTAACAATACAGAGCCACTCCACCACCAACCCTTCCCTCCCTATTCTTCTAATTTATACCCAGGAATCAATGTATCCCACTGATTAGCCTCATCCTACCAAGTTTCTGAAATGTCCTCAAATTGTTCTCTTCTGACACTAGGCATTCTAGCTTCCTCACTTTACACTGGACACTTCTAGTATTTGCATATAAACATCTATAATTCCCCAGACATGTTAGGCCTGCAACCTTTCTCCTGTGGTCTCTAGACCTTGTCAGGCAGTCAATATTGTTTGTCACCTTTTCAATAGCCAGTTCTAAACCATTTCCTTCTAGAACAGTAACAGCTACCCCTTCATCTCTTAGAGATGAGCCATCCTGAACCAGAGACATTTCATCTCTTGTCGGCTTTCCCCCAGGATTTAGTTTTAAAGCCTCTCTGCCACCTTTTTGATTTTAAGTGCTAGGAGCCTGGTTCCTTCTCAGGACAAGAAGAGGCTGTCACATTTGTACGGGTCCTGCTTGTACCAAAAAGCACCCCAGGGCCTAACAAATTTAAACTCTTCCTCCCTACACCATCATCTCACCCATGCATTGAGACTCCTAACTTATGCCTGTCTAGCTGCCCCTGTATGTGGAACAGGCAGCTCTTCTGAGAAGGCTACCTTGGAGGTCCTGGCTTTGAGTCTCCTGCCTAGCAGCCTAAATTGATTGCAGAAAGTACCAGGTTCAAGCCTTAGCATCTCCAGTTAAAAGGATCAGGTAGCAGGTCAAATGAAAGGCCTTGACCTGAGACCCCAAAGAACTTGACAGTTAGAGTACAGCATGCTGACCTTGAATGACCAGTGGCCTGATATAGTAGTCCAGTTCACATGTAAGAATAGATGCATTTACATCCTGTATGCACATGTCTATATCTGTTTGTAAGACGGAACCATAGCATGTTCACTTTACAAATGGAACCAGGGACCAGTATCTGGATAAATGTGCAGTTTCAATCTCATGTTCAGCTGTATGTGCTGAACATAATTTGAAAATTACTTAACACATGCATTTTAAAAAATCACGTGCACACTGTACACAGGTTGAATGGGCTTGTGAACAGATCTATTATAAGGCTATTACATTTGCTCATATGTTTAGTAACACTGATATGAAATATCAGTGGGCTGTCACAAACAAGAGACAGCCTTATGGAAGCTCCTGATTTCTGTGGATTTCTCCCTACAATTGCAGATCCGTGTCTTACTGCATGATATTCAAGAAGGTCCCCTGATTCAAAAATAGCATTGGGAGGGTATAGACAACCACAGTGGGAAGGGGGAAGCAGGAAAGGATCTAATTCAGTGAGATTTCAGTCACATCAGGCCTTAAGACTCTATGAACACAATCCCATAGAGGCATAAATCTAGGAAAATAAACTAATGGATGCAACAAAGTCAGTCTCTGGTACTAAAATGACTTGCTGCAAATTGTTAAAGCTGAAAGAACTGTGAAATCCCACTTTCTACCATGAATACTATTTTTGAACATCCTTGGACTTGAAGAATGAAAATCAATGAAGTCAGGAGTGCACTTTTCCTTGTAAGCATTAGTTGCATCAAAGTGTCAGGGAAGTGCTGTATTGGGTTAAAGCCCATTAGACCTACTTCTCAATTACTTTGAGGCTCCTGTATGCTGATATGTCAGAGACCTTACGAGCAGAAACAAATTACAGCAGTATTGATCCTCATATTCCACTAAAGCTGAGCTACACCATTTTGACAACAAAGGTAGCCTTTACACTGTAAAGTACTGGGTTTGCAGCATGGAGACTCAGACTACAGCATGCTCTCAGATGTGTTTATTGTACTACACACACTAGAATAAAAATCTGGCCATGCAAGGGCCAACTATATACACTCCACCCAGCACACCCACAGTCCCATTGGAGGGTTTGAATTTCCCACCAGAGGTCCTATTGGTGGACTCGTGGTGGTCTAGGATCTTAGGTCCCTTTTGTGTTTAAGGACCAAGCTTCTTACTAGGGGTGCGGATCCCTGGTGGCAGTCCGCGTACATAACACACACATTCCACTTTGGTGAATGAGGATCGCATGGTTGTCTTAACTGCTGAAAGTGGGTCAGATTTGAGTTAAAAGGCCCCCTTTGGTTTCATATTGATTGTGCCTCTAGCTTGTGTATTAATACTAGTTGGAGGCAGTGGAGGGACCAACATTATACAAGTGGATAAAATTCTAATTCTAAACCCAGCAATCATACATAAAACATAATGATGTGACTGTGACATCTTTTCCATGGGTTTGCTGCAGATAAGTTCTATAAACAGCCCATTGGAAGTTTATAGTGAACACACTCTGTTCACATTCCTCTGGCAACCAATGTCCTGCAATGACCAAGTAACAGAACTGATCTTGTGAGGGGATTGATTGCAGTGATATAAGACCCAGGACATGACACATGAATTGCTGCCACAGTTGTGAAATAGAATGCTTAATACTCTAAGGAGGACGGTAGCATTAAATATTCTTTCTTTTTAGAAAGCTGTTGTACAAATTATTAGAAGAATGCATCCAGCATGATTTAGTGGATGTGGTTAAGACTGGCAGACCAGGTTTGATCCCCCACTCCTCCACATGAAGCCTGCTGGGTGACCTTGGGCCAGACACAGTTCTCTCAGAACTCTCTCAGCCCCACCTACCTCACAAGGTGCTTGTTGTGGGGAGAGGAAGGGAAGGCAATTGTAAGCCACTTTGAGACTCCTTAGGGCAGAGAAAAGTGGGGTATAAAAACCAACTCTTCTTCTTCCTCATCTTCAGAGTGAAGTGGTTCAAACTTCAGTGAGGGTTCTCCCTCATTGCCTTACGTCTGTGGGCTTTGCTGGAGGTTCCCAGTATGTTGTGTAAGTCTGCTGTTTACTATTTGCTGTGTACAGATTGTACTCCATGTGCTCCAGACCAGCAGGACCAACTCCACCCACCATCTCTAAGCTGCTCAGGACAAACTGACACAAGTGGTAGTTGGTGGTGGCAATAGAGTTCTCTGAGGTTTTAAGTCTTCTAGCAGTGTATTGGTTTAATTGGATGCTCTTGTTGAGCATGCTTTAATTATGCGTTGGTTTAATTTAAGGGTGCCATAAGTCTGTTTTAACCTTTGGGCTTCTTATTTCAGAAATTGGCAAATCAAAGTGCATATTTAGTCCAGGAGAACCTAAACTGATGCCTACTCCGCATATTTAGTCCAGGAGAACCTAAACTGTTGCTTGCTGCAAAGCAAGGTAGAATTGATGAGGGTTTTTTTGCTTCCTAATGTTAAGAGGCTGATCCAATGATTTCAGCTATCCCCCACAAGCAGCAGCTTGCATCCCCTTTGCCCTGAGGTTGCAGCACTATCCCCAGGTTTTAAATCTACCTTACCTCATACCCCAGTCATTCTCTCAGGGCCCAAATGACAGAGGAGTATGTTGGCAGAATAAACTATATTAATAGGTAAAACAGTTGAACAAATCTATTATCCATTAAATCAAATCTGGACCAAACTTGAGAAATTAACTCTCTTACTTGATTGTTCTTCCAATTAATTGAAAAAAGAGCAATTCCTGAAGGTCACCTCAGTAGGATTCAGAAACCATCTCAGGCAGAATGTCCTATCATTGATGCACACAGTAATCTCGTCTTGCAGTCCTCTAGGCCAACCCTGTCCTTTTTTCCATATAAAGGCAACTTCCCCAATTGAGGCAAGAAGAGGATAGCCATCCAGTGTTGAAGCTGATTCCTAAAAATGCCAGTGAGCCAAATAGATCTAACTGAAACTGATACCCTTCCAGGTGGCAAACTATTTTTTTTAAACTCTTAATTTTTAAAAGTCCAAAAGTGCTGATTTATAGGAGCTGAAATAAGTTGTATCAGTATGGATCAATTCCATCACTAGTATTTATTAATACCCTGAGAGCCTTTGGCCACTCTCAAGAGAAATTCCATAGCACAATTCAGGACATCAACTTAGTTCTTTTTAAAGACAGGCATGTTGTGTGACCTCTCATATGCCATTTGGCCATTTGAGAGTTAACATAAATTTTTCAGAAGTCATACTGTGGTACTCAGAGATGTTCAGTGAAACAGGGATGTTCTGAAGTGAAGGATATTCGTGACATTTCATGTGTCTGTAGTATTAAAATGTGTGTGTGTGTAGTCTACTTGCCACATATTGCACATTCATTGCCATATCTCCGCATGGTTCCCCACTTCTATTTATTGACTAATGTCTAACCATGATTAATCCCATGTTTCTTTCCTTGATATTTTAGCAGAATATGAGAGAGTTTAGCTGAATATCTGAAATGGCAGATAACAGGAAAACACTAAAAAGCAGCTGTTGTTTGGAATACCAATACCAGAACAGTTTGATCAGGGAGTTAAGATGAAAGCTATAATTGGTCCTCAGTCTTTTTGAAAGGATGATTTGATATGATTGTGAAGGGATACTGAAAAGCAAGATGGTTTCCCATATTCTTCACTGATTTACTGTCTACGGTCCTCCTAAACAGTCTAACAGTCTACCTTCAGGATACATGAGGAAGTGCCTTCTCCTATAAGTCTTGTACTGTGAACTAAGGTCCTGCTCATAGAGAGCAATCCTAAACAGGTCTACTCTGAATTCTACTACAGCCTATTCAATAGGTCTTACTCCCAGGAAAGTGTCCTTAAGATTGTGCTATAACTGTCCTGAGCCCTGACCTCCCCCCAGAAGTAAGGCTAGTGAGTACAAGCGGGACATCTGTCCTGGCGTCTTCTTTCTGGAATCTAGAACCCAGGAAAACTTATTAGGTTCAATGGCTTGTGGCCTTTAGAAAGTGTGTGTGTTCCAGATGGCTTTTGGGAAAGCTTATTGTTATATTTGTAAATGCTGGCTTTTAATTTTGATTTCTATTTGAGTACTTGATGCTTTGACTACTCTTCGACTACTCTCTCTTGACTACTGCTTCTCCCGTCTGACGAAGGGACCTTTGGCTCTCAAAAGCTTAGACCCCCAAAATCTTGTTAGTCTCTAAGGTGTTACTGGACTCCAATCTAGGTGTTTTTTCTTTACTATTTGTATACTTTGGTATTTTAACCCTTTTAATTGGGAGTTTTTAAAACCAAAACTTGCCTTGAAGGCCTAGTTCAGTGGTGGTGACTTATAAATGAAAAATCAATAAATATCTACTTATGGGCAGCCCAGTTCTTTTCTCTCGGCAGTGCAAGCAGTGCTGGTGTGGACCAGTGTTCCCTCTAAGCTGAGTTAGTGTGAGCTAGCTCGCAGTTTTTTAGCCTCCAGCTCACACGTTTTTGTCTTAGCTCAGGAAGGATGGCTCCAGAGCAAACTAATTTATGCAGTAGCCAAATCGCTCGCCCACAACTTTAATGCCAGTAGCTCACAAAGTAGAATTTTTGCTCACAAGACTCCATTGCTTAGAGGGAGCATTGGTGTGGACATGAGCCTGGGATCTTCAAAGATGAAGATCAGACAAGTCCGCCAGGCAGAAACATAACATAAACACACAAAAGCAGCTGTATCACCTCATTTTCTAGTCCAGCATCCTGGTTCACACATTGGTCCATGAGGTGTCCCCAGGAGGCCTATAGGCAGTGCATAGAGGCCAATTCCTTTCCCAGTTTTTGCCCCCACCCCAGACTTTATGTGAAGGCCATTTTATTTGCTTCTAATTCTTGCTGCTTTTATACAAAGCAATACCTACCCGGTTTCATCAAGGCAAATACTCACCTGGGAGGCATTTGTACTTTTCTAGAAAATTCTAGAGCCTTTCTATTGGTGCCCACTTCACATTCCTGTATGCAGTGCTCAAAACAGAAGCTCCAGGTGGCTGTGTTACACACAAACAGCTCCAGTTGTGCAGTTCAGAGTTTTGAGAATGTTCTGTGTACAGAAGCTGGTGTGCTGATTACGGCCCCTTCATGTTCCTCAGAACCCTGGTCTTGGCTGAATATACACACTGTATTTACCAAAGCAGTATGAAGGGAAACTGTGTTCTGTTTCCTTTGGAAGTGCCTCAGTGGGGAGGGCGGGGTATAAATTGAATAAAATAAAAACAAATAAAGAAATTATTCTCCTCTCCTCCATTTTATCCTTACAACAACCTTGCAAGGTAGGCCAGTCTGAGAGTGAGTGACTCATTAAGCAAACTGCCATGCGAGAGTGGTGATTTAACCCTGGGTCTCCCAGATCCTAGTCCGACACTGTAACCACTACGTCAGCCTGGCTTGTATGGCGCTCTACTCGCAAGCTCCTGAATATTTATTAGAGTTCTTCGCATTAGTGTATTTACTAAAAATCTCTTTCAGAGAAGCAAAATCGTGATGAATTATAGCAAATTATGTACTTTGTTTGGCAGCGATTAGACAACTCAGACTCTTGGAATAGCAATTCAGCTCTCTGTGTCAGAGAAAAGCTTGTATAAAAATATTTCTGCAAATGTGCCAGGATCCCCTAAAAATTCTTTCTAACGATGGGCAAATAGTCTAATCTGGCACATTTGCATAAATCATGCACCTGTGCTGGGTGCTTAGCAGAGCCCTTTAAATCTGTCTTCCTGCATTTTACCTGATTGCTTTGGCATCAGGAAAAATGATCTGTTATGAAAAATAACTTTTAGCATAGTAGCACAAATGAGGTTTTAATTGCTTGAAAGCCAAGAAACTCCAGAGTAAGTGTAACCCCTATCTGGGAATGGAATGAGGCAGGAAGGGGTGGAGCCTTTAGATGCAGATTTGTGTAGAATGTGTGGAAAGCGGAAAAGGGAAGCAAGACTGCCCGGCTGGGGAGCTGGAACCTTAATCATAGACTCTTAACACCTTGTTTAAGGTAACTATGATTTGTGGGTGATACGGGAGGGAGGTTTTGTTCAAAATTGTACATTTTCGAATTATTGCTTCAGGGCTGTGTTATCTAATGGGGAGTTCATTTGCGACCTTCATCTTCCTGGGCCACCAACAAGAGGAAAGAGATGGGGTGGCAGGTTTGTGAAACAGGGAAAAGTTAATTGTTTGGACTTTAAAAAAAATCATTGTTCCATTGTGTTACGAAGTTCTATGTTTTTGTTACAATGAAAAGTGAACATGTTTTATTCTCTTTGAATTATTGCAAGATTCATTCCAAGTTCTGCCCCACAGAACCCACAAGATGAGGTTACATAAGCTGCATAACAACTGCTGGCTGGATGTTAATGTACACATCATGTCGTGGTCACCAGAAAATATCAATATTTGCTGGGAACTATTGCGTAGTTTTACCTGACTACAAGTTCTAGCAGTACTCATTAAATGTTAAATTCTTCAATAAACTTGTTTCTTTAATCAGGCCACTAAAAACCTTTAGTTCCTGACAGGTGCTTATTCTATAGAACCTTTAGAAGAACATGTAAATGGGCATCTATCTGAGAGTAATATTGCCTTTTTATTTATTTATTTTATTTACAAAAGTTGTGTGCCATGTTTCTGCCCAATTAGGGCCATCAGGGCAGCTAACAGTAAAAGGCACTCAAGAAAGCGATGGTTCGCCCTCTCCTGAAAAAACCATCTTTGGATCTGGCCGAATTGGCTAACCATCGGCCGGTTTCCAATTTGCCCTATTTGGGCAAATTAATTGAGAGGGTGGTGGCAATACAGTTGCAGGGCTTTATGGATGACACTTCCATATTAGATCCCTTCCAGTCCGGCTTCCGCCCAGGACGCGGGACGGAGACGGCATTGGTCGCTCTTACTGATGACCTCTGGAGGCATCTGGATCGGGGTGGTTCGACAGTACTGTTGCTGTTGGACCTGTCAGCTGCATTCGACATGGAGTTGCTGACCCACCGCCTCGCTGACATGGGGATCCAGGGGCTTGCCTTGCAATGGCTTGCTTCCTTTCTCCAGGGTTGGGGACAAAGGGTGGTGCTAGGGGAACAGCAGTCCAGGAGACACCCGCTTGAGTGTGGAGTGCCTCAAGGGGCAGTGCTTTCCCCAATGTTATTCAACATCTACATGTGCCCCCTTGCCCAGATTGCCCAGAGGCATGGGCTGGGGTGTCATCAGTACGCTGATGACACCCAGCTCTATCTGATGCTGGGCGACCAGTCGGATTCCAGACCGGAAGATCTGGAACGGGCACTGCAAGCTGTGGCTGGTTGGAGTAGACTGAACCGGCTGAAGTGGAATCCGGCGAAGATGGAGGTCCTGTGCCTGAGTCAGGGTGGTTTTGGGGTAGGAATCCCACTCCCAACCTTTGGTGGGGCACCATTAGAGCCAATGCCAGAGGTGAGGAGTTTGGGAGTGCTCCTGGATACCTCCTTAACAATGGAGGCCTAGGTAGCAGCCACTGCTAAGTTGGTCTTCTACCATCTTTGGCTGATCTGGCAGTTGGTTCCCTTCCTCAACCACGATGACCTGGCTACAGTGATCCATGCGATGGTCACCTTGAGATTAGACTCCTGTAATGCTCTTTACATGGGGCTGCCCTTGCTGCAAATCTGGAAGCTGCAGTTAGTGCAGAATGCTGTGGCCAGGCTTCTGATGGGCCTTTCTAGATGGGAGTACATTCGGCCCGTGCTGAAGGCACTGCACTGGCTGCCAATAGCTTACCGAATTCGCTTCAAGGTGCTGGTACTCACCTTTAAAGCCCTATGTGGCCAGGGTCCGACATACCTGAGGGACCACCTTTCCCCATATATACCCCAGAGAGCACTACGGTTGGGGTCACAACACCGATAGACCCTCCCAGGCCCTAAGGATGCCAGGCTCACTGTTGCCAGGGCCAGGGCCTTTTCAGTGGCGGCTCTATACTGGTGGATTGGGCTCCTGGAAGAGATCAGGGCCCCGCGGGATTTTCTACAGTTCCCCAGGGCCTGCAAGATGGAGCTCTTCCACCAGGCTTTCAACTAGGAGCCGCCCTCACCACTGCCACCAACATCTGTGGTTATGGGCCAGCCCCAACCCTGAGATCGAGCCATACCATCATGTGATGCCAGAAGATCACGGAGTCGGAAATTGTCTGCTGTTACATCATATAGCACGCCGTATCAATTAATGATGGAATGATTATTATTACTAGCACTTTATGATTATCTGATTGTTTTAAATTTTTAAATGTTTTATGTGGATTTTATGGTACTCTGTACCGACTAATGTAAGCCGCCCTGAGCCTGTTCGCGGGGAGGGCAGGATACAGATGGAATAAAAAAATAAATAAAAACATTTTAAAACAATTAATAAAAACAGTTAAAACCAAAGCTAAAATACATATTAGGTAAAGGTAAAGGTTCCCTTGCTCGAAAGCCAGTCGAATCCGACTCTAGGGTTGCGGTGCTCATCTCCGTTTCAAAGCCAAAGAGCCAGCGCTGTCCGAAGACATTTCCGTGGTCATGTGGCCAGCATGACTAAACACCAAGGCGCACGGAAGGCTGTAATCTTCCCACCGAAGTGGTACCTGTTTATCTACTTGCAATTTCTTGCTTTCGAACTGCTAGGTTGGCAGGAGCTGGAACTAGAGACGGGAGCTCACTCCGTCAAGCGGCACACTCGGGTCTCGAACTGCTGAACTACTGACCTTCCACAGCCTGCAGTTCAGCATCTTAACCACTTGAGCCACCGCAGCTCCAAAAATACATATTAGAAGCACATTAAACAGTAATTAAAGTATAGGGCTGGAAGGGATCATCAAGGTCTTCACCTGCTGGTGGGAGACAGTGACAGCAGTGGGTGGATGAATAGCCTTGGGGAGAGACTTCCTAGGCTTTCCAGCCTCCAGGTGTGGCCTGGTGTTCCCCTGGAACTAAACCTGACCTTCAGACAAAAAGAGATTGGTTTCCTTGGAGGAAATGGCAGCTTCATAGGGTGCACATTATGGAATTACATCTCTGCTGACCTCCCTCCGCTCCCTATACTCCACCCTCCTCAGGCATTGCCCCCCAAATTTCTAGGAATTTCCCAAGCCAGAGTGGCCAACCCTAAGAAGGCCCTCTGTTGGGTTGCCACCCACCCAGCCTCAGAAGGTGGGGGCACCAGAAGCAGGTGGGTTCCTACAGGAGTAAGCTGTCCTTCAGGAATGCTGGTCCCAAGCCAGCTTTAAGTGTTAACACCAGCACCTTGCATTGTGCCCAGAAACAGACTGGGAGCCAGTATAATTGGGACAAGATGAGAGTGATGTGGTCCCTACAACCCACTGCAGTCAACATCCTGGCTGCAGCTTTCTGTACCAGCTGAAATTTCTGAGCACTTTTCAAGAGCAGCCCCACATACAGTGCATAGTTAGTCATGACCAGGGCATGCTCCACAGATCTTTTTTTGGCCAGGACAGGCTGTGGCTGGCTAACCAGACAATGTGGTGAAAGGCACTCCTAGCCTCATCTACCACCAGCTTTTCCAGCAGTAGGCCCATCTCCAGAAGAACCCCCAAACTACAGACTTGTTTCTTCAAGGTGAGTGCAGCCCTCTCCAGAACAGGTGACACCTTAAATCTTGGGTCAGGCCTTCCCGTCACAAATAACATTTCCATCTTGTCAGGATTAAGATTTTTTTTTGTTAGCATTCTTTGCCCCAAAATTGCCTCCAGGTACTAGTTCAGAACAGGAGCTGCGGTGGCTCAAGTGGTTAAGACGCTGAACTGCAGACTGTGGAAGGTCAGTAGTTCAGCAGTTCGAGACCCGGGTGCCGCATGACGGAGTGAGCTCCCATCTCTAGTTCCAGCTCCTACCAACCTAGCAGTTCGAAAGCAAGAAATTGCAAGTAGATAAATAGGTACCACTTCGGTGGGAAGGTAACAGCGTTCCGTGTGGCTTGGTGTTTAGTCATGCCGACCACATGACCACGGAAACGTCTTTGGACAGCGCTCGCTCTTCGGCTTTGAAATGGAGATGAGCACCGCAACCCGAGAGTCGGATTTGACTGGCTTTTGAGCAAGGGCACCTTTTTACTAGTTCAGAGCTTCTATGGTCTCCCTGGGATTTGCTGGGAGCATGAGAGAGAACAGAGTGCCATCTGTATAATGGCGACAGTTTGCCCGGAATCTCCAGATGATCTTACCAAGCTGTTTCATATAGATGTTGAATAGCATGGGGGACAAGATGGAGCCTTGTAGGACTCCACAGGGCAGAGGCCGAGGAGTTGAGCAGCAATCCCTTATAATCACTATCTGAAACCTACCTTCCAGGTTGGACTGAAACCACTGCAAACTGGAACCTCCCAGTACCAGCCCAGAAAACTGGTCCAGAAGGTCATTTCTAGACATCACCAGCAACTCTATGGTTCTGCCACAGTGTTTCAGCCAATTCCTAGATATGAATGATGTAACTTCTGTGTTTTCCTGGGACTGATGTCACACCATTGGCCAATGGCCATTTTCTAATTATTAGAGGGGGCTGGCAACCCTATCCCAAAACTAGTTTTACCATTTTGCCCAACACCAGTGTAAACTAGACCTGTGTTCATTCTTTGCAACATCATGATCCACTCTCCTCCTTGCCATTTTTTCTTTTTTACAAACCAGCAGGCGCTTACATTTTCCCAATATTGTACTAACCTCTAAGATGCTATATGGTATGCATGCAGTTACAATACAGTTTCTTTATAAAGAGCATTTTCAATTCAAGTTTTTTGGTTGCAGGCTAGTAGTCCAGGTTGAAATCTGTTTCTGGCTTTGGTTTGTACAAATATGCTTTTATTTCATCTCAAACGACACTTGAGTTCCAAACAGTTTAGTCCCTAGATGAGACATGATACACTGCCCAGAGGATTAGGCAAAATGTCAGCAACTAACAAACACTTTAAGGGATAAAATGATATGTAATTATTTTCTCCCTGCCTGTTAAGGGGCTTTGAGGTTGGCCTTGATACATTTGGATGACAAATTATTCATTTTCATCCTGTACTATAAAAGGCCCCTTAGAGAGCACGTCAGTAATTGTCGATCAGAGCTACCTACCTCCAGAGTAAATTTGCCCCATTCATACTTTACACCAACGGGACTGCTGCAGCAGAGACCTGCACAATTTGAGGTGGCCAACCAACAGCGTTGCCAGCAATCTGGAAAAAAGAGAGATCCTGTCTCCTTAATAGAGGCTTAATGGGATGTTATTTACCAGGTGATTTACCTCTATGCCATGAAAAGAGTCACCTGTTTATTTCCACAATTTAAGCTTCTATTTAAAAGGACTTTTTTCTCCAGGTTGTTGGTCACTCTACCAACCAAGCCAAACAGTGCCTAGAGGACCTGATACGTTGCCTCTTAGGGGCTCAATAAACATCCAGCTTTTGCAGAATGCCTGAGGCAGTCAAGGGTCTGGTAGACCACAATACTTGCAAGGTTGGCCAACTTCATTTGGCTTAATGCAGTGGCACTCACTCTGTGGCTCACAGAGGGTCACATTCACAATTGCTATCAATGAAATGAGCCATGCTCACTTCCATCCTTGGCATGAAGCCTGCATCTCAAGGAGGCTCACAGCTTACCTGTTCCTTCAGGTGGCTCTTTCATGGTGGAAAGCACCTGCAGACCACAACCCCTATCAGGCAAGGAACTTCCACACTTTCCTGAAAGATGAGGCAGCAACCACATTGGAAAACAGTGCTCACAAAAGCCACACGTGGCATCTGAAAGAGCCACACATGGCTCTCAAGCCACTGACTATCACTGACTTAATGAGGACAAGTAATGCAAGCTACTGCAGTGAGAAATGAAGTAACAAAAGCACAAACTAACAGCATTTATTTTATTTTTTTAATTATTATATTTGTACCCCGCCCATCCCGCAAGCAGGCTCAGGGCGGCTACCAATATATCTGCCACATAAATAGATGCATGGCTTTTAATGTATTATCACCCCCATAACCTTAAGCTAGGCCGGCACAACTTGCAATTCAGCAAACAAACACGGCCAACTAGCCAAATCCTGCACCCCACCTTGTTCTTGACGCTCACTTGTGTAGCAGTGCGACAAAAATGGGAGGGTGAGGGTATAAACTAGCATTGCCAGACACATGCTTGGAACCCCCAAGAGACTCGAGGTGGGCATGGAAAAGGATCTGTTTAGAGATTTAGAAAACCCTAGAGGGTCAATGACATCACCGCCTTTCCCCGTATGTTCCCCCAAGAGCACTACGGTCTGGGGCCCAAAACTTACTAACTGTCCCGGGTCCCAGAGAGGTAAAATTGGTCGCCACAAGGGCCAGGGCCTTTTCGGTGGCGGCCCCTACCTGGTGGAATGAGCTCCCGGAGGAGATCCTGCGGGATTTGATGCAGTTCCGCAGGGCCTGCAAGACGGAGCTCTTCTACCAGGCTTTCGAGTAGGGGCCGCCCCCCCCTGCTATATTGTCATCATGGGGGGGTGGAGAGAGGCCCTAGGAAATAAGGGAACAGCTGAACTTTGTGACATCTTAATACATATTGACGCCACTATATGACCACTGGGAACGTCTGGACATGGTCCGTCATCTTTTTTAGGGTTTTGAACGGAAGATCAACGAGCACTTTATCTGTATTTGTATTGTATTTGTACTGGGACTGGTTTTAAATGATATAATATATTTTAAATTATATGAATAATATGTTTTATTGCTGCAAGATTTCTTGCCTGTAAGCCGCCCTGAGCCCTACGGGGGAGGGCGGGATATAAATCTGATTAATAAATAAATAAATAAATAAATCACCTCCAGGTTCCAACTGGAAGTGATGTTGACAACATCTCCTGTTCATTTCAGCATCAGCAGGGATTGGGAGTGCTTTGGCAGGGATTTGCCCACTCAAAGCAGGCAAATGTCACCCCTAGCATAAGCAGATGTGATGAAGATGAGATCACCATTGGTCTGTCAGAGATATGATGTGTAGAGATTGCAGCTTTGCAGAGATGTGAGAGAGGATTAAACTCTTCAACCTACATTCAGTTTTGCTAATCAAAACCAGGCTTCCCATGCTGCTACTAGCATTTTAAAGAGGAAAAGGCATGCTTTTAAAAAGACTGGTGGGCATGGACTATGTCTAGTATACCTATTAGGCTTGACAACAACCCTGGAGGAAAAAAAAATCCTGTCCCTTTAATAGAGGTTTAATGTCATGTTATTTACCAGGTGACGTTACTCATTTCTGTGCCATGAAAAGCTTCAGCTGCCCAGTTCTACACATTAAGCATCTATTAAAGGGACAAGACCTTTTTTTCCTCAGGCCTGTTGACAGTCCTATTACCCATATATTTTTATTCCTAAACTTCCTCCAAGGAGCTCAGGGTGGCATCCTAGCTCTTCCTCACATCATACCTTCACAACAACTCTGTGACGTAGGTCATGCTAACAGCATGACTGGCCCAAGGCTACCAGAGAGTTTCATGGCAGAGCTGGGATTTGAATTTGGGATCCCAGTAGTAGCCCAACCAAAACATCAGGCTGGCTCTGTGATTTTGTGATTCAAAAGTTGTACAAGACTGGAGAACAGCATACAGTAAATACACAATTCCCCACCATCACTTACATTCTTACAGAAATCCAAAAGGTCACAGTTGTGGCACAAAATAACCTGGCTACTTACAGTGCAATCCTAAGAGCAGGGCTCTTTTTGTAGAAAAAGCCCAGCAGGAACTCATTAGCATAATAGGCCACACCCAACAGCAAAATCTATTAGCATATTAGGCCACACCCTGACAGCACAGCTCATTAGCACATTAGGCCACACCCCCGTGTTACCAGAAGTGTGGTCATCCAGCCACACCCACCTTTTGCTTCTTATTCTGTTTACCTTGTTTGTTGTCAAAACCCAGGGCTTTTTTTGTAGCAGGAACTCCTTTGCATGTTAGGCCACACACCCCTAATGTAGCCAGTCCTAATGAGTTTCTACTGTTGGGTGTGGCCTATTATGCTAATGAGTTCCTGCTGGGCGTGGCCAACTCAGGAGCCAGCCGGAACTCCGTTCCTGTGCGTTCCTGCCCCAAAATAGCGCTGCCTAAGAGCACTTTCCTGGAAGCAAGTGTCATTGGACAGACCTGCCCAGACCTGCTTAGGATTTCTCCCTTGGAATAGCTTAGGTTCACTGAACTTTACATCTTTTCACAGCCTCCTTTTTGGTATGCAAGCATTACAGTAATCACTTCAACTAACTTTCTAATAGAGAAGCCAAAATAACAAGCAAGTTGAAAACAGTTGCAATTTCCCATGCTGCTGGAGTCAGCAAGTAGCCTGTTGCCAGCACTAATTACGCAAGTGCTAATGTTAATTAAAATCTATTTTCAAATACATTTCACAGATTTGAATATGGCAGGAAGTGCCTGTTACTCATACACATTGTCACACTGTACTCAGGAAAATGGCAAACAATTCCAGTCAAGAAATTGGGGAAGTGAGAAAGGATGCCAAAACTGATGAATTAAATACTTAAATGCACTCTGCTCTTCAGATGGAGAATAAGTACTAAACTACAGGGTAGGACAGGTAAAATTGAGAAACAAAGGCTGCAATCCTTTCCTGGGAATAAGACCGATGGTGCCCCCCCCCCATCTTGATCAAGATTCACGGTAGAAAGGTAGCATACAAATCTTAGACATAAATCACGATCCATTCTCCAAGAAGCAGATGCTCTGCATAGTTACATGTTCATTTCTCTTTTGTATCAGGCACATTTAGCTAAGATGCCCTTATATATTACACACTTTACATATTTTCCCCAGCTTTATATTAAAAAGCACCATTGCTCATCACTGAATGAATTATGAACATTCAGTTCATAATTTTTCAGTCCTTACCATCTGGTCCAAAGTAAGTGGCTGTTGCCTTGTGTGAATTTCTCCTATTATGCAATGGTTATATCAGAGTCTATTTACATTTTTTAAAATAAAGTATAGCTACCACATGCCCCCTTCTTACACTATAGGTATGTTCCAGTTATCGCCTCAGAGATTCTCATCACTAAAGAATTTCCTCTAGTAATGACATTGCCAAAAAGACAAAAATGCAATTGCATTATAGGTTCAGTCCACTCTTACCAGTGGCTCCTACATGACCATCTGAGGACTATGAAGGATTTCTATAGGCCTGGGCAGTATTCATGTGGAGTCACTCTTTGCGTAAGTCAGTGTGTCCATGGGAGGCTGATGCTTCGTGTGGATGCTGTGCTTTGCTTCTCTGGGGTGGCTCAAAAGGGGTTGCTGCAATTACACGGATCAGGGTAGCAGCATGGAAAGTCCAGTTATTAAGAAACCAGTTTGTAGCTCTTTGTAAGTATTGTCTGGCCATAAGCCCAGGTATCTAGTAGCCTCACATATCTCCAAGGAACTTGTGTGGGCTGGTTAATAACAATCGCTTATTTCTAATTGTTGAGTCAGAAAATTCCATGATAAGTTATCAAATGCTTTTTCCACATCTAAAAACATCAATGTTAATTGTTTTTCTGGGTGGTGCTTGTAATATTCTAGAACATTTATAATGGTTCTTACGTTGTCTCTCATGTATCTTTTTGGCAAAAAACCTGCTTGATCTGAATGGATATTTTGCACCAGAACTTTTTTTCAATCTAGCTGCCAGAATACTTGAAAAGATTTTATAATCCACATTAAGTAAAGATATTGGTCTATAATTGGTCTATAATTTTGAATTAAATTTCCCTCCGAGTTGGGTTTAGGTATCAATGTTATGACTTGATTCCATGAATCAGGTATTTTACCTGTTGTACTTATATTCTGTAGGACTTCTTTTAATGGGAGTAATATTTGCTCTTCAAATTTTTGATAAAATTCAGATGGTAAACCATCAGGTCCTGGAGTTTTCTTTTGTTTTTTGATCGCCTCTACTATTTCACATGTTGTTATTGGTTCATTTAGAATCTGTTTTTGGTTTTCATTAAACTTATTTTTGTTATTTTGTAAATATATATTATTTAATTTGATATATGTTCTTTTCTTTTTGTTGATATAAATTTTTATAAAAATTTTCCACAATATTCTTTATTTCTTGTAATTTAGTTTGATGTAGTGGTTTGGTGTAGTGGTTAAGTGTGCAGACTCTAATCTGGGAGAACCGGGTTTGATTCCCCACTCCTCCACTTGCACCTGCTGATGTGACCTTGGGTCAGTCACAAGCTCTGGCACAGCTGTCCTTGAAAAATAGCAGTTTGTGTCAGAGTTCTCTCAGCCCCACCCATTTCACAGGGTGTCTGTTGTGGGGAGGGGAAGGGAAAGGAGTTTGTAAGCCGCTCTGAGACTCCAAGTGAAGGGCGGGGTATAAATCCAATCTCTTCTTCTTCTTATATTTTTCTTCATCTTTAACATCTTTTAGAGTCAAAATTGTTCTTTTCTCTCTTTCCTTCCTAGGTCTGTAGGAAAGCCATCTGGACGGTTTATTAGCATTTTCAAAATGATAAAGTTTAGCATATTCTATATTTTTTAGCAATTTCTTGTGTCAAAATCAAATTCATTCTATGTTGTAGTAATTCTAATTTAGTTTTAATTTCTTTCATTTTTAGGGAGTTTTTTTACTTTTATCTTCTTCTGTTTTGATTAAATTTCTTAATTGTTCATATGTTTCCCTCTTTTGTTTTTCCCCATGCATTTTGATTTATAAACCATCCCCTTGTAAATGCCTTAAACGAGTCCCATACTGTATTTATTGATATATCTACTTGCATGTTTCTAGTAAAGAACTCTTGAATTTCCATATTCCTTTTTTATACATATAAATTTCTTATCTTTAAGTAAATAAGTATTCAACTTCCATCTAGTTTTCTTCTGTGTTTCTTTAAATGTCACAAGAACAGGGTTATGGTCAGCAAATGTATTAGGGAGGATTTCAGCTTCTATCAGATCTGTTACCATTACCGTTGTTATCCAGGCCATATCAAGTTATGTCTTGGAGAATAAAAGGTATAGTCTCTTTTTGATATGTTCCTAATTCTCCACGCATCTAGAAGTCCATATTCCTCTGCTATTTGTAAAAAGGTCTTAGAATCGTTCCAGATCTTTTTGAGTTTTTACTATTTTTACTGTCCATCTCTTTATCAAACACTGCATTATAGTCTCCTATAATGCAGATATTTTTACAATCTTTTATTGTTAGAACTTGTCTTAACTCTTCCATAAATGCATTTTGGTTTTGATTCGGCGCATAAATGTTTATGATCAAAGATTCTATCCCTTGTCTATTTATAAGAATGGCTACCATTCTACCATCTTTCGCTGTATAAATCAACTCCGGATTTAAGTATTCTTTGGCATATATTACTACACCTCTTTTTTTCTTCTCATCTGATGCTACAAAAGCTGTTCCCAATTTTTTATTCTGTAAATATTTTGTTTCGTCTTTCCTAATATGTGTCTCTTGAAAACATATTATATCAACTTGTAATTTATGGATTTGGTGAAAAAAATTTCTCCTTTTTTGAGGGCTATTCAGTCCGTTCACGTTTATTGATAAAATTTGAAACTTTTTATTCTGCCCCATTTTTGTTTCTGTAATCTCTGGCCTTATACCTGGTTAGCATCTGGTAGGGTATATTTGATCTTTGTTTCCGTTTTTTTTATTGATTTCTTTTTATCTTTTTATTTTTCTTCTTCTTGCCCCGATTTTTCTTCTTCTAAATCTGTATCTTCTTCCTCCCTATCTTCTTCTTCTTTCTGCCATCCCAGATCCTCCCCAAATCTTTCCAGAAAGTTCTGCACTTTGAAAATAGTCAATTTTTTGTCTTCTCCCTCGAAACTCAAAAAGTATTCCTTCAGGTACTAACCATCGAAATTGGATATTATTTGATCTTAGTAAGGCCGTTAGAATGTAGTAATTTTGTCTCTTTTCTCTTACCTTCCAAGGTATTTCTTTCAGTATTCTAATCTCTTCCTCTCAAATTGTAACTTTATTTTGGCTCACCTGTTTCAAAAGTTTTTCTTTCATTTCTTTTTTATAGAATTTTATATGGACTTCTCTAGGTATTTTATGTTTTTTCGCATAAGCTGAGTTTCTTCTAAAAATTGATTCAATTTCTGAAACTATTTCTTCCTTTGTCCCTATTTCAAGTTGAGAAGCAAAGCTCTGTACTATTTCTTCTTTCAGATCTTTATCTACACTTTCTGGTATGTTCTGGTATGTTCTGACAAAGAGCTGCTTTGTCCATTTCCAGAGATATCAGTGATTCTTCTATCTTATCTCCTTTAAATTTTAGTTCCTGATTTCATAGTCTAATTCACACACTTTCTTTTTTGTTGACTCATTACTATTAGATATCTTTAATATTTCTTGTTTCTTTTCTAGTATTTGTTTTTAAATTTCATCGATTCTGGATTTAATTTGATTTGACATTTCTTCCATTTTAATTTTTAAAGGTTCAATTTGCATTGATAAGTTTTCTACTTTTTCTCTTATTGGATCAGTTTCTTTCTTAATTGCTTGGGTTACACACTCCTGGATCATTAATTTTAAATCTTTCATATTCATTTGTGGGATAGACATGGTGCTTGATTTGAGTTGAGTCAAACTTCCTAATTGACTTGGTGAATGTAATGATTGTTTCCTAGATCCACTAGATCCTGCGGCCATTAATTATTAATTAGTAATTAATTAATTAGTAATTTTTCAGTTTATTAATATGTTTAATATGCCATTACGTGCCGCTGTATGTCTAATATTTTTCTAATTAATGTTCTGTAGTTTTCCTTATTTTTTTTCTAATTATTTTTGATGTTTCTTGTATTATATACTATTGTTATATTGTGATGTTGAATATAATGTTGTAATATTGTAATGTTAAGTGGAACTATATAGTATTTATTATTCTCTGTTATTAATTTCACTAGTGTTCTCTTATTTTTCTTATTTCTTATTTGTATTTTAACTCCCTAAACTATTCACGCTTTGTTATTTTCTGTAGGATCTCCTTATCCTCTTTTCCCACATTTTTTTATTTTTTTAAATTTTATTTTTTTTGTAATATTACTTTTCCCCCGTTCTTTTCCCTCCCCCATACTACTGTGTATTCTTCTTGTTTTCACTTGTTGTCTGTCAGTTTATGCTTTATTACTATCCAGTCTGTTCCTTCTTTGACCTAGACCTTTCCTTCCTTGTTGTGTTGCTCTTATCACTGTTCCTTTTTGTTCCTTTTTGTTCTGTTCCTTTGTGTTCCGTTCCTTTTTGAACTGATCCACATATTTCTGAACTGCAAAATAGTTTCAAATCTAAGACGTCTGGAGCTATTGTACTTGCCCTATCACTACAAAGGAAAGTTTCACTTATTTTAGATGAGGGATATGCACTCAGTCCAAGATCAGAAAGTCTGATTTGGGATTAGACCTATATAAAATAGAATGGATATTTTCTGATCTGGGAAGGGGTGTCACTTTACCAATTTCAGTAGTATAACTTCCTGTGCCATTAGTTGTTTCCATTACATACCCTATTTAGCAACACACATAATTTGTTTCATCAGTGTATCTTATCAGGTAAATATTGGGCCTCAAGTGCAGTGTACAGGAACAGTTCAGGAGAAACCATAACTTTTGTGAGATATTTAGATAGCCAGGTCACCTATCTATTCTTTAGGACAGGGGTGTCAAATGTGTGGCCCGCAGGCCAGATCCAGCCCACACAGGGCTCAAAACTGCCCCCCCAGCAGTTTCCTTTCCCAGGGCTGCTACTGCAGCCACACGCTAGCTTGCTTTCCCCCCAGTTCTCTCAGTGGCTCTTTGCTTCCTGCTTCCTGTTTCCTGCCTCTTGCCTCCCTCCCCCCCTCTCTCTCACACACATAGATAGAGAGAGCTTTGTGGCTGCTTCCAGGTATAAGCTATTGTGTGCAAGCACACTTCTTTGGAAGGTGGGTGGGTGGATGGATTCTTCTCACAAGCACAGGGTACATTGAGGAAATTATTTCAGCTTATTCTGAACTGTTTTTTTTTAAAGATTGATTTTCTTTGTCCTATCTGCATTTATTTTCTTTCAAAAACTCCCAGATTAGAAATAAGAACACTTTCAAAGTCAAAATGTTTATGACGGTAAAAGATCCATCAGTTACCACCAATGCCATTAAAACAAATGGTATACAATTCAATCAAGAATAAGAACATTTGGATTGGTCCTTATATCTTGGAGAGTGGAGTGATTTCAGATGCCAAATGATAACAGTACACATTGGTAATGAGAGAGGAAAACTAGGTCTCGATCCAGTCCAGGAGGATGCAATGCAGCAGTCTCTCTTTCTGATCCCCCTTTGAAGTTCCTTTGTAAGAGCACAGCTACTCTTAGGTCAGCAACTGAATGTTGTGGTTTCTAATGTCAACAGGACTGTTTGGAGTCCTGTTGCCAGAGCGACGCGTAACGTCACATCCTGGCGACGGCGGGTGCAACACGTATCGCCGTCCCTGCGGCAGGGATCCTGTAAAGACATGCGGATCCCCCGCCGGCACTTGGTAAGCCTAAACACCAGAGTGCTTCTTCCACAGTTGATTCCAACAGAGTTTATTATGCATGACTGTGTCCCTTTAAGAACCATGAATAAAACTTTGTTGGTCTTAAAGGTGCCTCTGGACTCAAACTTTGTTCTGCTGCTTCAGACCAACATGGCTACCCACCTGAATCTGTGTCCCTTTAAAAATGAGCATTGCCTCTGACATCTGCTGAATGCAATTGTCTTGTCCTAATTTGCTGTTCCCTCCCAGAGCTTTTTGGCACTAGATCTAGAGTCTGATACAGCAGGTATTAGACTTAGGACTTACAATTTTATACATTTTTGATGCTCCAGTTGTGTCAGCAAGCTGCCAAGTGTTTCTTTTGTTTTCCTTTCATGCGCATTCCTTCTCCTGCGCTTAATTGCCGCTCTGCTGCAACGAGTATCTTTCAAGGCCGCTGGAGGAGTCGCTAGGGTGATTGCTTTGGCTTTAGCCAGGATGAGCCGTGGGAAGCTCGTACCTGTTTTGCTTTGGGTAGCAGTTGGTTCTCAATCCTCATGGCACGCGGGGGAACCACACTAATTGGATAGGGCTGATATGAATGTACTATAACCTCATATGCACATAGTTTACCTGTCATTCCTAACAGTGTTCCTGTTCATGCATCTATAACTTCAATAAAAGTAAAACCTTCCTGCAAGTGTGTACTTCATTGTTGCTGTCGGTCCTGACAAGTTGTCAGGTTTAACCTGGTTTTTATGTTTTTTCCACATTCCCCTCCGTTGCTGCAGCTCCTTCTGACCCTCAGAAAGATCCCTCCCAGGATGTCAGGATCTGTGCAGAGGAACAGCCATCAGGGCCAGTGGGGACAAGGACATGACATTGCTCCCTTCCCTCAGCAGAGCTGTGCATGCAGAACAGAAGGAAGAAGCTATTTCCATTCCTTGTCTCTCCTCACTCCAGCCGCCACAATCCACAAGACTATTCTTCCACAAGGGTCCCACCATACCAATCCTGCTGGGAGTCCTGACAGCAGCTCTCTGATACAAAGGGATGTGATACGATTCTGCATGAGTAGAAGCTTCACGTGCACATTTGGAGCTCCTGCCTGCACGTGGAACTACTGCACTGAAGGGACTGTGTAGACTTGATTCACCTCTGAATGAGATTTCATTAGCACCAGTATATTACATATATACATCAATGGGAAATAAATCAATTCTGTTAGCTACTGGAGAACAGTATACCTAATATGGATATATTGTAGCTCCTAGATTGCAGCAACAAAGTGATAAATTGGAAACTCTATGTTTGAAAACCAGCTGAACTAACAAAACGTGCACAGGAAATGCCCTCAATCTATTTTAAAGTCTATGAATCATGAAGAGCTTTCTAATTGGAATTTGTTTAGCACTAGGGCACAATTACTTTGATCTAAAGCATCTATCAATGAATAAAATTATTCACTTGGCCTTATTTATTTCTCAGATTCCTGATGTTCATCATACATATTTCCCCCCCCCCCATCGATCTTTTGATGAAAACTAGGAGAAAAGGTTGAGGAGGGGGAGGATGACTTGTTGGTAGAGTATCTGTTTTATGTGCAGAAAAGTCTGCAGGTTCAGTCCATAGTATCTCCTGTTTTTTAAAAAAATCTCAGGTAGCAGGTATTAGGAAACACCTTTCTCTGCTCAAGACTCTGGAGAGCTGCTGCCAGTCGTGGTGGGGAATACTGTACTAGATGGATGAATGACTCACCATGAGACAACTCCGTATGTTAAAAATGCCAATGAATTAGTGGAGGAGTAAAGAAATATCTCCAATTAGATTAGAATTGAGTAGATAATTAGAATCTTATTAGCATCCAACATCACCGTATTTAATTGGTACAATGCACTGAAAGAAAGTAAAGAAGACTCTTGAGAGTCCCTTGGACTGCAAGAAGATCAAATCAGTCAATCCTAAAAGAAATCAACCCTGACTGTTCCCTGGAAGGCCAGATAATGAAACTGAAGCTCAAATACTTTGGCCACCAAATGAGAAGGGAGCACTCACTGGAGAAGACCCTGATGCTGGGAAAGACTGAAGGTCAAAGAAGACGGGGATGGCAAAGGATGAGATGGTTAGACAGTGTCATCGTTGCAACGAACATGAAATTGAGCCAACTTCAGAGGACGGTGGAAGACAGGAGGGCCTGGCGTGGTCTGGTCCATGGGGGCACAAAGAGTCGGACTCGACTGTGCGACTGAACAACAACAACAACAAAAGAAATATCATGCACTGACTAAGATAGCCCAGGCTAACCAGATCTCATCAGATCTTGGAAGCTAAGCAGGGTCAGCCTTGGTTAGTACTTGGTTGGGAGATCTCCCAGGAATACCAGGGTCATGACACAGAGGCAGGCAATGGCAACCCACCTCAGAATGTCTCTTGCCTTGAAAACCCTAAGGGGTCACCATAAATCAGCTGTGACTTGATGGCACTTTCCACCCCAACCAGTGGAATATCATGTGTGTCCATCAACAATTCCTGTTTCTCTACCCGCACTCCTGAAATATTATCACCATTACTGTAGGTTATAAAGTGAAGACAAACAAAGTAAAACCAACTAAGCACAGATTTACATTTTTATAAAATCGTATAGAGAGCCAGTGTGATGTAGAGGCCCAACATGCTATAGTGGTTAGACTGTTGGACTAGGATCTGTGAGACCCAGGTTTGAATTCTCACTCTGCCATGGCAACTTGGTGAGTGACCTTGGGCCAGTCACACACTGTCAGCCTAACTTACCTCACAGGGTTGTTGTAAGGATAAAATGAAGGAGCATAGAATGATGTGAGCCACCTTGAGTCCCCATTGGGAAGACAAGCTGGGAATAAATAAATAAATAAATAGAATAGAATATCTCTGCATCAATATGCACATGATGTTCAGCTTTGTCTTCCAGTGGATCCCAAAAAGACTGTGGAAACCATGAAACAGTGCCTAGAAACAGTCTGGGGATGGATGATGGCTAATAAACTCAAACTTGATTCCGACAAAATGAAAATGCTGCTGACTGCTGGAAGGACTGACCCTGGAACTGAGGTGTCTCCTGTTCTGAATGGGGTTGCACTTCTCGTAAAGGAGCTTGAAGGTACTGCTCAACCTGTGCCTCCTGTTCAATAAGTTGGTGGCAGCGGTGGCTAGGAGCAGCATTCACCAGCTTCAGCCTTTCCTGGGCATAAAGAAGCCCTTGCTACTGTGGTTGCCCTTGAAGAGTATCTGGAAGCTGCGGACAGAATGCCAAGTGGCATGGGACCTAGGAATGGTGTCACTCCAGTCTTGTTCCTTCCACACTGACTCCCAGTTTGCTTTCCAAGCTCAATGCAATACAACTGGCATTGACCTTCAAATCCTTATTTGGCTAGGGGCTATGGTGGTCACCTGAACCCCCTTGTGTAGGGGCACTGCCTTGAAACAGCCAGGTAGAATACCGTTATTATTTTTGACTGAATTCAAGCGATACCTTAACCACTAAACTGCAGTGTTGATTAGTGACTGAATATCCTTTTACGTCCTTGCAGGGCACAGCCCTCAAACTCTAAGGGAGAAGCAGAGGTTTATTTATTTGTTCCAGGTTCAAAATGAAAACTCTGTATTTTCCAGCCAATAAACAGTCAATGGAACGTTTAAAATTAATAACTCTACATATGATTAAATAAAATTAAAGGGATATCTAGAACACTGACATATCCCACAGAAATTAATCATATATAAACATACATATCATTCCTATTCCACCTAAATCAATTTCAAAAAGAAAAGTTAAATTTCTAAGCTTCTTACCCAGAAATTTTCCAAAATAGAGGCAGTCAGATTTCACTGAATTTTGAACTGAGACATTCAGGGGTTATAGAGTGTGGACAGCATGTATAGATGCTGTTGTTATACACCAACACATGACTTCACTGAACCTTCTGATTCACACTCTGTAAAGGCACTATATGATGCTCCTCTGAGCATACTCTGATAGACACTTTATTCACAATGGGTTTTTTTTCCTGGCCATCAAACTAACTGTGTGGCATCCTTCTTTGCATAGAGAGTTTGGCAGAAGAGCAGCCTTTAATAACTCATTCTAACAACGAACATGTTAATTTCAGCCTGCTTGTTCAGGACTGAAGAAAACAACACTAAGACTGCTGTAACATTTATAGGAAACCTGATAATAGAGCCTTGCATGTCAAACATATCCTATAAATTTCATATATGGACTGCATGGCACATATTAATACTTTGTTCCATCACAGGGCCAGCCTTAAGCACTGCCTACTCCCATACAAACCTACCCATTATGATCATCTTCAGGGGTTCCACTTCAGGTGCCCCCATCACCTGAGGTCAGACAGGTGGCAATCTGCAAAAGGGCCTTGTCGGCTGTGGCACCAGAACTACGGGATTCCTCCGCAGGGAGATTCATCTGTTCCTCTCTGCCAGCAGGTGAAGACTTTACTGTTTTATTTCCTCCTCCCTCATTGATCCTCCTTCCTCTTTAGGTGTTTTGTTTGTTTGGTTTTTTAATTGTTTTATGTATATAAACATTTAAAGCTGGTTTTAATGTTTTCAGTTAAGGCCTTAGGGACCTTAAGTTGGGTGGAATGGTAGCATAAAAGTGTCTTAACCACATAAACAAACAAACATCGAGTTTATTGACATGTCAGAAAAATAAGTCACATGTGCCATCATACTGTTGTACAAAATAGCCAATAAAAACATTTACCTTGAGATCACAAACAATAAAACATATTAAAAATTTGCAGTTTCTTGTGTCTAGACATCCTGCTTATTCATACCATCTGGGCATCTGCTGTCAGATTTTTAAAGGATTACAGAAAAAAATAGCTGTTGAACTATGAATTACAATATACAGAGCTCCCTGATGAACTACAATGGAAGAAAGCCCATTGTTATCAGTTGTAAATCACCAAGTGTGGCACTATGCACACAGGCAGAGTTGAATTTATGCAGAGCTCTGTCTTAGAATCTCTTCTCTGCACCAGACTAGGCCTTAGAATAAGGGCACAATACAGGGAAGTGCCTTTTAGTAAGAACAGAATGATTTGTCATCCACAAATCACAGCTCGGACAAATACACATTTAGGATTAAGAAGCAGGGATTGTAGTGCAGATAGCAAAGCATGGTGACCAGTCAGGCTTCAGCTCAGGCATTCTCTTCAGAAATTAAGCTCATGCAATTTACACATGTATACAAGAATACAATTTTCCCCCAATCTATTTTTCCCCCTTTGTGATGGACTTAGTGTACCACTACTAACCAGCAAGACAATAATATGCCAAAAATAATATCTGTGGGTGGCGGAACCACTTCACATCCTGTAACATGTTGTCATAATTCTTGACAGTTGCATTTCTCCAGCTGGATTTCTAGCTGCAGATGTACCTTCAATGAAGAACTGGGTGGCGGTGGGGGGGGGGCTGCCAGCTCTTCAGGTCATTGCTAGCAAGCTTGCATGTGATATTTCCACAGATGCTCTCAAAACAGCTGCACTAGCCATAGCAGCATTTACAGGCTGACTCTTGCACTGATTTGTATATAGCCATGTTGTGGAGAGGCTTATGACATAATATATTTTCCTCTCCTGATAACAGTCCTTGTCTTCAAAGTAAACATGGGAGGAAGCAGACATTTGCCATCCATTCCCATGTGACCTGTATTGTCAAGATCAGCTGAGAGTGGAGAGGCTTATGACATAATATATTTTCCTCTCCTGATAACAGTCCTTGTCTTCAAAGTAAACATGGGAGGAAGCAGACATTTGCCATCCATTCCCATGTGACCTGTATTGTCAAGATCAGCTGAGACTGTCTTTGCAAGTATTGCATATCTGTACATCAGGGCTTCGGTCACATGGCAAAGTTGCCGCCGGAGAGGCACGGAAGGTGGGCAGATTATCCAGGTGTGATCACACCCCAACATCTGGGAAGTGGAGCGCACCCGTGGCTTACCGCCGACAATGCACATTTAAAAACTAGTACCTCCAAGGTACAAGTGAACGTTTGCCACGGGCTGCCTCCAGACGTCCGTGGTGTGATCGCGCCGGTGCGCGGCATTCCCCTCCAGTCCCTCGTTTACCCGCTGGCACCGAGGGAAGGGCCCGTGCTGCGCCACCGGTACATCT
>NW_015174853.1:1106792-1106966 GCF_001447785.1 Gekko japonicus
GCTGATCCATGCTATAATAATGTTGGGGCTAAACTACTGTAGCACGCTTTGTGTGGGGCTACACCCAAAGACAACTCAGAGCTTTAGTCAGTCCAAAATACAGCAGGTCGGTTACTACCTGTTGCCACATAATACCTTCTATTAGGACCAACCAAAATAACACACAATGTACGA
>NW_015174853.1:1108556-1142748 GCF_001447785.1 Gekko japonicus
TTGCCATCCATTCCCATGTGACCTGTATTGTCAAGATCAGCTGAGACTGTCTTTGCAAGTATTGCATATCTGTACATCAGGGCTTCGGTCACATGGCAAAGTTGCCGCCGGAGAGGCACGGAAGGTGGGCAGATTATCCAGGTGTGATCACACCCCAACATCTGGGAAGTGGAGCGCACCCGTGGCTTACCGCCGACAATGCACATTTAAAAACTAGTACCTCCAAGGTACAAGTGAACGTTTGCCACGGGCTGCCTCCAGACGTCCGTGGTGTGATCGCGAAAATGAAAGAGTGGGGGGGGGGGGGGGGGGGGGGACTGCCAGCTCTTCAGGTCATTGCTAGCAAGCTTGCATGTGATATTTCCACAGATGCTCTCAAAACAGCTGCACAAGCCATAGCAGCATTTACAGGCTGACTCTTGCACTGATTTGTATATAGCCATGTTGTGGAGAGGCTTTTGACATAATATATTTTCCTCTCCTGATAACAGTCCTTGTCTTCAAAGTAAACATGGGAGGAAGCAGACATTTGCCATCCATTCCCATGTGACCTGTATTGTCAAGATCAGCTGAGAGTGTCTTTGCAAGTATAGCATATCTGTACATTAGATAAGGAAAAGCACTGGTTGAAGTGTTCTTAGTGGTTTCCCCCAGTACTGGATTTTTTCTGAGATTCTCCAAAGGCTGAGCCTAAATAAGACAGCAGTGATGTTGGTTGGTAAGGTAGATATAATAGAAGAGATGGTACTACCAGTCTTATGGGGGAGGGGGTTGTCTGTTAAGAGCTTGGGAGTCCTGATGGACTCAGCCTTCTTACTAGAAAAGAAAGTTGGCATGAAGGCTAAAAATCCCCCCCCCAACTCTGACTCAAAAGTTATTGCCCCCATTTAAATTCAGCCATCCTAGCCAAGCTGATCCATGCTATAATAATCTTGGGGCTAAACTACTGTAGCACGCTTTGTGTGGGGCTACACCCAAAGACAACTCAGAGCTTTAGTCAGTCCAAAATACAGCAGGTCGGTTACTACCTGTTGCCACATAATACCTTCTATTAGGACCAACCAAAATAACACACAATGTACGAGCTTTCAAGTTTCCCAGAACTCTGAATTTCTGCTACTCTCTGCTAAGCTCACACCTTTCTGCTATTCAAGGACCTGCCATCCTCAAACCAGCTAGCATTCTCAGCACCACCACCACCACCACCCTAAACCAGCATCTTTTACAAGATGGTCAATGCATGCCATATCAAGAGCTGGTGTAGTGGTTATAGAGTTCTGGTGAGGTTCAAATCCCTCTTCATCAACCATGAAGCTCACTAAATTGCTTGCGTACTCTCTCCCAGCCAAACCTACCTCACAGTGTTGCTGTGAGGATAAAATGGAAGAGAACCACGCAAGCTGTCACATGGGCCTCAGAGGACTGGTAGAATTAAAATGGATACACTTGTCTGAGAGCAGGTAGATATGGTTATGGTGTTCCAGAAGGCCCCAGTATCCCCCTCCAAATGACACTTTCTCCTTAGCTCTGCTATGGAGTTCATCAGTCCATCTGGGGAAATGCCAGTATGGAAATGCTTGCATGGCTTCATTTCATTGCTTTCCTGTGTTAGAGGCAATAGGGTAAGGTTATGTAGTTGAATACAGACCTGGAATTGAGTTTACATAATTTCTAGCCCCAAAAGTTACTTAACTAAAAACTAAATTCTTAACAAGTTCTAAACAAACAACCATCACAGCAAATAGCAGAGGCTCTCCAAATCCTGGTTTGGACATTTTCTTTGGCTGCCGCCAAATCTGCCCCTTCAGCAGGTTCTCAGTGTTTACCAGAAGAACCGGAGGAGTCTCTCATACTGCTTCTTCTTGCTACAAAGCTCAGCAAGATGCAAGAGCCTCCTGCCCCTCCCAAGTCTTTTGCTGGGAAGATCTCTCTCACAGATCTTTGGAGTGGGCAGGAGCAGCGTCAAAGAATTTTATGTTTACCTTCTATTTAAATAAACAAACAAAAAGACTTCCTAAAAATCAGGATCTGTTATTCTTACATCATTAGCCCTTCCCCAGACCTCTTCATATCCAATATACTGTAAACCAAGGGCAAACCTCTCCAAAACAACAACATTGCAAAACGAGATTAGCACCACAAAAAAGTTGTTACCCAGTCCTGTTCACATGGATAACTCTGTGCTGAGAGCTGCCTGTAGAATTTGTTTTACTGTAGCTTAATTTTCCTGGTCATCTGCCCTGTGCCATAGTGAGCAATAATCTGGACAAGAATCACACAGTTGACAAAAAGAAAGAGTAAGCCTGCTAGCCATGTGAGCAAGAAAGTGTTCTGCCCTTCAAATCCCAAAAAGTATGCAAGCGCCAGCCACAGTGCTTGGCCCATAAGCCAGAGCAGGAGAGGGAATGCAGCTCGCTGCCAGGACATCCTCAAAAAGGGGATTACAGGTGGCAGGAGGCAAAGGGACCACAGAAAATACAGGGAGGTGCAGACTTTGTTAAAACTCACAAAAACCACTGTATGCAGGAAGGAGCAGAAGACAAGATCTTTGTAGTAAGTGAAAGAAAGAACGAAAAGCAACAGGGTCTGAGGCAAGAAAGCTGCAAGACCAAGGGAAAAATGCCACTTGCTTTCTGCGGTTAAGTACAACATGTAGAAACAGGGTGAGAAGTTGTGGCGGATATCTCTCCGGGTCAAGTGGTAGAGGTAGGTCTGCTCCAGAAAGTTCCAGCCATAACAGAAATAAAAAGCGAGTCCCAGGGCAGCAAAGGTACATCCAGCCACAGTTCCAAAAAGCAGAACATCCCAATTGAACAGCCTTAAGAAAAGCCCCCAGATGATGCCCACCAAGCGGTTGGTTTTCTGTTTCTCTGGCATGTCAGTCTTCCCTTTCCCGTAGCTTCTGCTGCTTTGCAAATGGAGAGCTATTGGCTATGCATAAGCCACTGGGTAAATTTTCATATGTACAGACAGGCTATAAAGAACAGCAGCCTTGGCCAGATGCCTCTTTTCCATACAATACATGGTGCCCAGGACTAGGCCGGCTACAAGGGACTCGGCATTTCCTCGGCTGGACACAGTCATTGGCAGGGGATTGAGGAGCCAGAATACGCAGCACCCACAGGCCTTCCTGCTCTCCTGCCCTCTGAGCAGAAGAATCTGGTACATGAGGTATGCAGCAACCAGGTCCCCAGCAATAAAGAGGAGCTTTCCATACAGATGAGTAATGTAGATGTTTGGGGTTAGAATCCAAGCCAGCAACGGAGTATAACGGTAGGTAAAGGATGCTGCCCCCCTGTGATGTATTTGGCAGCATCAATGAATACTTGATAGTCAATGTCTGTATATTTTACCAGCATGGATCTGTCCTGATAAACTCCATAAAAGACAAGCATAAGCCTAATGATGAAAGCACTGCCAAATAAACCATCTTTCCTGAGAAGTCCTGTAAAAAATTGTTTCCCAGATCTTTGATGGGGTATTATATTTGGTGTAGTGGTTAAGTGCGTGGACTCTAATCTGGGAGAACCGGGTTTGATTCCCCACTCCTCCACTTGCACCTGGCTGGATGATCTTGGGCAAGCCATAGTTCTGGCACAGCTGTTCTTGAAAAAGAGCAGTTTCTGTCAGAGCTCTCTCAGCCCCACCTACCTCACAGGGTGTCTGTTGTGGGGAGGGGAAGGGAAAGGAGTTTGTAAGCCGCTCTGAGACTCCGAGTGAAGGGCGGGGTATAAATCCAATCTCCTCCTCCTCAACAGAAATCAAAATGAGAAATAAAACCCAATATGGGGCCAGGCTTGAACCATCCTCTGGTTAGGCTGCTGTCTGAATGAGAAGATGAAGTTAGTCTTTTAATGCTTTTATATTAAATCCAAAGAGGAACTTCGTTCAGATCACAAGCAGTCCTGTTCAAAACACAAAAAAACAGTTAGAACAAGGAAAATGACTTTAGCTTGGTGATTGCAGTAAAAGAAGTAACAAGGAAAAGTGGTTTGTTTGGTTTCCTTATTTTCCTTCTTTAAGGATTAGATACAAGCAGGAACCTGCAAGGATTTGCAGGAGGCATCTCATTTCCCCCTCCCTCACTATTTCATTTTTCCTTTCCCTGAAAGCCCCCATCGCCTCTCCTTTTTTTCCTTCATCCTTCCCTACCCACCAGCCAATCTACCTATATCTTCCACCCATCTTTAGTTTTCCCTCCTGTAGGCCCAGTTGCACAGTGGGAAACATGCAAGGGGAACTTCATCGTCCCTTGTGTCCCCTCCCCCACACTATTTCCCTCTTTCTTCATATCTTTACCTTTCCCTGCCTGCTTCTCTCCTTCCCACCCAACCACTAGCCTAACTTTTATCTTCAGCTATATTTATTTATTTATTATTTACTTCATTTATACCCCACTTTTCTCTACAACAGAGACCCAAAAGAGATCAATTCATTCTTCTCTCCTCCATTTTATCCATAGAACAACACTGTGAGCAGGGGAGGACTGGGAATGAAAACCCTTGGAAAAGGGCTCTCCCCCAAATCCCTAGCCCCAGCTCCACTCCTCCGAAGGTGGGAGGGAGGGAGTGAGTGAGGGAGGGATGGGCAGCCTGCCTAGCCAATCGGCCAGGTGCTGCTCTTCTCACCTGGCACACTCAAGTGGCCCAGGCACTGCTTCCCTAATTTTGCATGTGGCTTGGGTAGGCTGAACTAGGAGCCACCTCCTTTGCCTCACCCTGCATAGGATATGGGTGCTGCTGCCTCCTCCTCCCTCACTTTGTGTGGGCTGATCCAGGTGCCGCCGCCACCACCCTCGCGTTGCCCCATGCAGGCTGACCCAGGCACAGCTGCCTTCCTCGACCCACCTTACACAAGTTAAGACACGTGCTGTTATTGCCTCTCTTTATCTCATGTGAAACTTGGGCAGGCTGGGCACCACCTCCCTTGCTTTGCCTCTCACAGGGCTCAGGCAGGCCGGGTACCACCTCCCCTGACTTGCCTTACCTTGTGTGGGGCTCAGACAAGATGGGCACTGCCCATTCCACCTTGCCTCATGCAGGCTGGGTGCCACCTCCTCAGCTTGCACGGGGCCCTTCTATCACAGTGCTGGCCGAGCCCAAGCAGGGAGGAACCATCAGGCCACTGAGAGAGGTGGGTGTCCTGGTGCTCTTAACAGTGCTCTTAACAGCCAGTCCATCCCTGCCTTTTAGATGTCAGATCTGGCCAGGTTGAGAATCAGATACATTGATGATTATATGTGATCTGCAGATCAGCGAGTGCGTCACATAATTATTTTGGAATTTCTGCCATTAAGAGACACAGGTGGCAGCCAAAATAAAATAGTATCCCAGCAACCAAACTGAACCTGTGTTGTAAGGGAAGTCACAGTTACTGACATGTTCCTACAGCAGTCCATTTAGAATTTAGACTGATTAACTGCTGTTGTATAAAGATGCTCATCCATAAGGCTTTGAGTTTCCTTGGGAGCATTTGGTGAGGATGGAATGTACATTTAAAAAAATAACTCTAATTATAGCAAGGCTAGATGCAAAGAAAAAAATTAGCCTGATCACACCACTGTGGTGTGGTGACCATATTGATTTAGAAGTAGTTCAAATCCTAGCAGTCATGAAACTCTCTGGGTGGATTTTGACAAGACTCAGGGTAACAGCCTTTGCAGGGGATGTTGCAAAGCTAGCATGCTGCTCTGAATGCATTAGAGGAAGGACAGGATGAAAATGTAATAAATAAAATAAAATAGTATAGTGGAGCAACTTTCCCCCTGGATTAATAAGAGCAGAATACCCCAAAGGTAATTGATGTAGTTCTACTGCTTGAGCTAAAGAAATCCAGTCCTCTAAGGTACCTGGATGGAGGACCCTAATGTGGAGGTATGTATAATTTCTTCCCTGCCCAGCCAAATCTCACCATTCCATGCTTACATCACATTCTAGAGTAACCAAAAACAGATGTCAGGCAATGTACCTGAAATAGCAGACTTTACTCTGGCAAGATGCAACTATATTCCTAAATAAGCTCCCTCACTAATATGTTTATGGCTGTCATCCACTTCTGGGGGGAAAACATAGACCATTGCAGTTCGGAATATAGTGGCAACAACTCTATGCTTCACCCTTCATAGTGGAACTGTACACAGAGGAAGTCCCACAAGATGGAAGGAAGTGGGTGAGTAAAAAACAGGAGCCAGAGAACCACCTGACAAAAGTAGCATGTGAATAGAAAGAAGCCAGCTCTGGTGAATATATTATCAGGACCTTGAAAAGAAAAAAGTATCTAGCAGGAGCAGTTTTTAAAAAGCCCTCCTCAGTTCCCTATCAGGGGATGGTGACTGGACAGGGAAGCTGCGGGTAGAGCAGGAAGTTTTGCTAGGGTTGCCAGGTCTGGGTTGGAAAATACCTGGAGACTTTGGGGGAGGATCCAGGAGAGGGCGGGGTTTGGGGAGGGGAGGGGCCTCAGCATGGTACAGTACTATAGGAACCCCCCTTCAAAGCAGCCATTTTCTCCAGGGGAGCTGAACTCTGTCTGCTGGAGGTCAGTTGTAAAAGCGGGACATCCCCAGGCCCCACCTGGAGGCTGGCAACCCTATGTTTTGCTCTGAGTGAGAAAGATTCCTTGAAAGGTCACGCCGGGGGCGGAGTGAAAGGTGCTCGCTTTGTATAAAAACGGAGAAGTTCGTTCTTGGGATAGCAGCCCGTCCTCTTCCTAACTCAGAAGAGTTTCTGCGACTCCTTTCGAGCCTGAGAAGAACCGAGAGGCTGTGAGTGAGTGGGTGGGTGGGGGGAGGGAGGGAGGGAGCCAGCCAATCAGAGAAGCAATTCAGCGTTTTCCCTGCGCTTAGAGAGTATCTTCCTCTCTAGTGGTGGGAATGGGTTTCAGATACGCTTGCGCATTAGCAGAATTGAAGCCAGCCCTTTCAGGGACTGGCAGAAAAGGAGGCAATTGGAACAGTAAAGAAAAGTCAAGCCCTGTAACACAAGGTGGGACCGCATACCGAGGGAGGAAGAGTAGCATGACTCTCGTCCTCTAGAGCTCAGCCAGGACCAAATAAAGCTCTAGGAGGTGGAGCCAATGGTTGAAGGGAGGAGAGTGCCCTGTAAGCAAGGGTAAGGTAGCTCTTGTGAGTTTGTGCTGCCGTTTGGGAAGCGGTTTATTAAAACAGGTGCAATTCAAGCAGGGCGGAAAGCAGCACTAGGTAGAGAAAAGAGCTTGCTACTGCTGGCGGGGAAAGGCGGAAGGGACAGGCACACATTTTCTGCTTCTGTACAATTCTGTCGGCGCTTATCTTGTAGTGAGACGGTGCCTCAATCTCTCCGAGCATGCTCAGTGTGGCACTTGGAAGCTGTTGCTCTCAATCCATCTGCCCGGCCTTTGTGATCCAACTTCCTATTCTCGTTTTTCAAAAAGCGTGTGTGTCAGAACCAGTCGGGCTAAGTGTTTCTGAGCTGCAAAACACTACCAAAGTGCCTGAAAGCCAGGGCCGAGCAAGAAAGGTGATGGATTTCTGCGGGATTAGGTACTAGGGCATGCACATCGATACATGCGGTAAGCCGTGTTTGTCTGAAGCAGCAGAATGACGTTTGAGTCCGGTGGCACTTTTAAGACCTACAAAGTTTTATTCAGGGTATCAGCTTTTATGTGTACGCACACTTTTGCAGATACAGTGAAATAGAATTTCCTCAACCATTACATGTAGGAAGAGGGGGGGACCAATTAGAGTAAACACAGAGACAGAAACAAAAATAGGAATGACCAGCCCATACATATAGGTGGAGGGTGAGCAGTATAATGAAGATGTTTAACAGATTCAAGGATCACGCAGGGATAATAAGATCAGTTTATACGGTTACCATTTGTTTGAGTTCAGTTCTTGGGGGTGGTGGTGAAGGAAATAAATATGTCAAAATTGGTGATCGATGTATCCTTAATTGTGGAATGCTGTGAGTAATTAATCGAGACCCTGCTATCCATCTCTTCCCAAGCATGGAGATGACTTTACAGCATCTTCTTTGTTTAAGTGGGGCAATTGACTGTGGTAACCATATAGACTTGCACACGAAAGCTTGAATAAAACTTTGTTGGTCTTAAAAATGCCACTCAAACTTTGTTCTAGGGCAAGCACAGTTTAATGTGAAGGAGTTATTGCTTTGCTCCTGGGGGACAGGTGTTGTTTTTGGCTGCAGCAGGAGGTGAGGAAGTTATGTTCCATGAGCAGAAGTCCTTCCATTCATGGAAATGCTCTATTGGCTGCAAGCTGGTCTCTGGAGACCCTCCTTAGGCAACTGCAAAAACAGCAACTCCTAGTGGGAAAGAGGGGAGGGCCGTGGCTCAGTGGTAGGATTGCCAACCTCCAGGAAACGGCTGGATAGTCCCTGCTATTACAATTGATCTCCAGGTGACAGATATCAGTTCACCTGGAGAAAATGGCTGTTCAGGAAGGTGGGCTCTCATACCCCATTCAAGTATTTCCCAACCTAGCACTTTTTGTTGGGAAATGCTGTTTTCTGCTTGAGAGATCCTGGAGGGCTAGATGGACCAACAGGCTGATTCCATATAAAGTTGATTTCTATGCTTGCATAAGCAGCTGGCATTGTATGTCAGGGTTCTTGTGTGTATTTACAGACCTTTCCCTGTCCTTCTCCCAATATCCCTAATCCAAAGGTAAGAAGGTGGCTGGTAAAAACCCTGGTGCAGGGATTAATAATTCGCAGCTCTTCCTCTCACACATTTAGGATTGAGACGCAATCCTTCCAGAGCAGATGTCAATGCTTAAAGGCCAGCAGCACCTCCCTTTTGAGAGATTAAGTATTGCTGCCCCACTCCGTCACCTTCGTAAGGGGGCACAAAGGAAGAGTTCACCTCATCATGATTCACTCATTTTCATGAAAAATAGGGAGAGAGTAAAATGTCTCTGGGAACAGCCTTTCAGGAGATATTTTGGGCTGCAGTGGCTGGTGGGGTGTGTGTGTGAGAGAACTTTGTGCTCCATTGGCAGAAATCATTCTGTCAGCAACTCCACAGCTCAGTTGTTGGGGAAAAGGTTATTACCATCAGTAATCTCTATTACAGAGTTTGGCCCTGGCTTTGACACTAGGCCTGTGCCACCGCTTGAATCTTGACGCTTGGAAGGTCAGAGAGCAGAATGATTGTTGATCGCTATTGCACTTATTTGTATGCCATCTTAAACAATGGAGAAATATCACCAGCATCTTATGATTTTAATGTATAATTGAGTTGTTTTAGTAGATTTTATGTGGATTTTATATATTTTATTGTTATTGTTACTGTGAGCCACCCTGATCCTGCCTTGCGGGGAGGGCGGGATACAAATCTAATAAATACATGAATACACAGAACTCATAGATTTACACAGAATTCATAGGAAAGGTATTCCAAACATCCTATAGGAACAGAGTCCACACAGACAATTCTAAAAATAAGAACAGATAAACTTTTATTAAACAGTACACGTGATACTGTTAAGTTCTGAAAGCAACAGGAAGGATAGGAGCATGGGATCCTGTACCTGAAAAAGATGTGTGACGGTCAGAAAAACAACACATGCGGGTCTCCCCTTTCCTGTATCTCCATGGTGAGTACAGCTATATCGGTTGTGTAACTACCTGCCTTACACTTTGGAGAGGAACAGCAGCCCTGCTGGGGGAAAGATGGCAGTGCTACAGGGGGATATTTGGCTTTCTTTGTGATCTGTATGGCATTGGAGATGGGGAACACCCTTACCCTTGTATGTGCTGAATGAATGTGAAATGTACGTTCCCTGGCTGCGACTTCCTGTTGCTGATGTGCCAGAATTATCTACATGGTTAGCTGCAATCCTATCGTCTGCTGGAGCTCAAGAGACTAGGAGGCAAGAAGGTGGAGCTCAAGAGACTAGGAGGACACAGAGTTCCAAGGCAGTCTTTTGAAGTTATAAATTACACAAATGTTGCAAGCAGGAACAACCCTTGAGCAAGTGTAGGATTTCAGTCAAGCCCAGACTCCACCCATTTCTGCTCCTTCCACCAGACAGCCTTGTGATAATACCCCCACAAGAGTGTGAAGTATTACTACCACAAGAGTGTGAAGGTATCACTAGGCTGGCATAAATCTACTGTGTTTTCCTCTGTGTCTGCATGGGCATATGCGCGCACACAAACATTATGTAAGCCGCTTTAGGGGGCAATTTTTCAGTGCGAAAATGGTGAAATGGTAAAGGACTGGTGAGGGGCTGTGACTAAGTGGTAGAGCACCTGCCTGGCATGCAAAAAGGCCCAGGCTCCATCTGCAGCATCTCCATTTAGAAGGATCAGGCAGTAGGTGATGTGAAAGAAGGCGGTGGGTGATGTGAAAGACCCCCACCCAAGCCCCTTGGAGAGCTGCCGCCAGTCTGAGTACATAATACTGACCTTGATGAACCAAGAGTCTGATTCACTATAAGTAAGGCCGTAGCCAGGAATTTTTTTTTTAACTTTAGGGGGCATTTAAATAAGTCGGGGGGGGCACTCTGTCAGGAGCAACGAGAGAGTAAAAGTTTTAAAAAGTGACGAGAGAGGGCTGGAGTAGGGGTCAAACGTGCCCTGTGGCGTGCCTTGCCCGCAGCCAGCCAGAGGTATACTGCCAGCAGGCAAGTCAGGGGTGGCGACTCAGTTCGGTGCAGCTGTGGCGCAGACAAAAAACAAACCAGCTGGATGGGAAGTCAGGAGGCCTGGGCAGTAAGTTGGGGGGGGGGTCTGGCCCTGAGATGCCCCACTGTACCTACGGGCCTGACTATGGGGCAGTTTCATGTCTCCATGTGATTAAGTCCCTCACCCTGTGTTTCAAATTGCAGTCTCAGGGGCTACAGTTTTTTTTAAAAAAAGGTTTTTAAAAAATTAAAAAGGAATTGCAGACCTGCCTGGGATTGCCAGCTCTTGGTAGGGAAATCCTGGGAGATTTGAAGGTAGATCCTGGGAAGAGCAAGATTAATGGAGGGGAGGGATCTCGGTAGGGTATAATGCCACAGAATCCACCTTCAGAAACAGCCATTTCGTCCAGGGAAACAGATCTCTGTTGCCTGGAGATCAGTTGTAATTCTGGAAGATTACCAGGTGCTCCTTGGAGGTTGGAAACCCTAGATCTACCCATAATGTGTGTTTCCTCCTTGAAGGAGGAAGCTGACTAACCTTGCTTATTCATTAAGCACATGGATTTTGCTTGGTTGGAGGGGTTTGAATTAGAGCCACAAGTGTTACCAAGGAGTGCCTTTGATTAAATATCAGGCGAGGGATAGGAGGGAGCCCCTAATGAATCAAAGCTGGCTGACGATGCTGTATGTGAAAGAACGGACCATACTGAGAAAGACAATGCAAATTTGGTCAAAGCCGCTCATAAAAAAAAAGAATCAGAGTAGACAGATCTCTATCTTTTCAACAGATAGTCTTTTATCTCTGCGGCTATGTTGAGGTTTTTAATAAAACCTTCAGAAGAGGAAGGCCTGTCTTTTAAGGGCCTCAAACACATAACTTGTAAATAAAATCAGCTCCCTTACCAGAGAATTGGAAGGCCACCAATATAACAGCCCAAATACAGGAAATTGAAAACGGGTTAGTCCAACAAAGGGCAGAACTAGATGCTGTTTCAAATGTGAGGCTCAGAACACAGCATACAAACACGTTCCCACGTTTTACACAGTAATGTGTACTGGTGGTGATGTGTGACCGATACATTTCTCTGCTTATGCTGGGGGGGGTGTGAGGTGTTGTGAAATTTTTAATACGCTACATTGCAACACAATGCTCTTCCATTATTGCATATTACATGAGAAAAGTGGGTGAGCCAAAAGTATGGCCAGTCTTCCTTGGCATTCACAGGGGAAGAAGAAAGGCTCCCAGCACATTGCTTTTAAGGACATGTTTTAATGATTGTAAGAGATAGTTGTTTTTGTATTGCACTTAATCTTTGTACCCACCTTGGGCCCTCTGTCAGGAGAATGGCAAGGGATACATATAATAAATATCAGCAAATAAATCACAGAAGAGAGTCTGCAGGAGTAGCTTAGCAAGCGGTCATGTTCATGATGTATCTTTTCCCAACTTTAAATAAGCATATTTTCTTTGTACTTCCAAAGTTTGCATAAGGTCTTAGTTTTCTGGATTGGGGGGTATAGAGCTAGTGAGAAAAGGATACCTTAGACACCTTGAATCTGGCCCTTGGCTTGAGCACAGGGATTATTCTCTCACTGTTTGTAATGCACATTCTTTTCTCAGGTGGATTTTTCTTGATTTTCTTAATTTTTCCTCAAAGGTTTTTCAACATGCATACACCTCAGAGAAATTTAAAAAGATTAAGGAAAATATGTTGTCGAAGGCTTTCACAGCCGGAGTTCATTAGTTGCTGTAGATTTTCCGGGATGGGTGGCCGTGGTCTTGGCATTGTAGAACCTGACATTTCACCAGTAACTGTGACTGGCATCCTCAGAGGTATAAACACAGAAAGATGGAATACTCTCTGTGTCAAGGTGAGAAGAAAATGGTAGGCATTAAATTTATATCTACTCCAGAAGGTGGGTAGGGCTGGGTCATTGTCTTGTAGGAGTTCCCCAGGCTATGGACATGCTAATGGAGGAGCTTTCCTGGGGAGGTTCTTTTGTTTCAGGAAACAAGACAACTAATTAAAGAAAATAATCTCACAGTAGGTTCATTTTACATACTAAAACTAGTGGTGTAGTATGGTTGTGTCATGTATACCCTACCCAACACATGAACAAACCCAAGGCTCTTTTTGTAGAAAAAGCCCAGCAGGAACTCATTAGCATAATAGGCCACACCCAACAGCAGGAACTCATTAGCCTATTGGGCCACACCCCTGACAGCACAGCTCATTAGCACATTAGGCCATACCCACATGTTACCAGAAGTGAGGTTATCCAGCCACACCCACCTTTTGCTTGTTATTCTGTTTACCTTGTTTGTTGTCAAAACTCAGGGCCTTTTTTGTAGCAGAAACTCCTTTGCATGTTAGGCCACACACCCCTAATGTAGCCAATCCTAATGAGTTTCTGCTGTTGGGTGTGGCCTATTATGCTAATGAGTTCCTGCTGGGCGTGGCCAACTTGGGAGCCAGCTGAAACTCCGTTCCTGTGCGTTCCTGCCCAAAAATAGCCCTGTTGGGGTATGGTTTCTTGGTAATGAGACAAAACAGCAGTTCCTAATTAAAAAAAAAAATAACAGAAGAAATGTTGTGTGATTGGCAGTAGAACTCTTGTTGTTATTTCGTTCACTTATGCATGTGAACAAAGAAGACCTTCAAACAGCTGAGCAGAAAGGAGGCATAGTCCCAGAAGCTCTGGGTTCTGAGGGAGAAGTGCAAGTAAATGGAAATATCTGAAAAGAGGGTAGAAAGATGATTTTCATTTCTAAATCATATCCTGCTGGGGCCAGTAGCAAAAGTTTTGTTGATTTTTAACAGATGTCATCTGTACCTTAGTGTAGTAACTGAACTGAACAAATTTCCTCTATGCTTATGAATTTAAAATAAATGGCATAGTGATGACTGATTAGCACCAGAACTCTCACTGTGAAACTATTTACTATTCAGTGTTGCAAGCTTTTAAAATCATTTTAATAAGTGCCAGTGGTCAGTTTCTGTGACTTGGAGCATGAAAGGACTTTTTCAGACCAATGGTATTTTTTTTATAGTGCAAGATATTTTATATAGAAACACTTGAGTAAAATCTATGGTACATTCCCCTGTTTTCATATAAAACTGACCAATAAAGTTTTTACTGAGTGTGTGTTCCTTCCTTATCCTTTCTCCTGATCTAGGGATTTACCCTTGTTCTATAAAGACGGTGGAATCGTCATATTCTTTCAGGGTCAAGGACACCACCTATTTGAGGGGTCACTTTTCTGTTAACCGCTCCTGAACACATGAAGCTGCCTTATACTGAATCAGTTCATTGACCTGTCAAAGTCAGCATTGGCTCCTCTGAGTGACAGCAGTTGCCCATGACTTATTTCTTGATCTTTTTTCATTGCAGATGCCATGGATGGAACCTGGACCTTCTACATACAGAGCAGATGCTGTACCACTGATCCTCAAACCCACTTCACATGTTTTTGTTTGTTTGTTTGTTAGGGATTACTGATATTCAGCTCTCCTCCTCCTCCGTCATAGAAATAGAATAAATAATACTTGGCTCAAAATCTAGCCTAGCCTTTCCCAACACAGCCAACTGTCGGTATATGGCATTATGTTTCTGCTGATTAAACAGTTGTAACAAAGCTTCTTCCTTCCGCAGAAAGAAAGGATAAAGTTTTATGAGCTGAGTAGACTGTAATTCAAGGCACTTGGTCTAACAACTGAGGAAAGCACTATTAATATTTATGGGTCTGATGATCATGCCCTTCAAGTTTCATTGCTCAGATTTCACTTTGTAGATTTCATTCTCTTGTTTATTGTCCAAGCCCCAGTTGTAGGGCCCATTCTTATAGGATGGCCGGGCAGAATTATAACACAAGAATGTCTCCGCACTGCTATCAATCTACCATAAATACAGACCAGCAGAATGTGCCACAAGAACTTGAAATACACGCAGAGCTAATAACTGTGTAGACTATTTGTGTGTGCATAATCTTTTGATTAAATTAAAAAAAATATTGAGATTTAATTTTCTGGTGTGTTTTTTTAAACCCACCATAAGTAAAAGCTTTAACACTGAGAACCCAGCATGAGTAAACGGTTAAATGAGACCCTGAGATAATAAGTAGGCAGGCCAGGCCCATCTTTCATGCTGAAACTCACAACGTGAACCTGGTGATTACCAATTTGAACTTCATCACTAGAAAAAGGTGTGAATGGTTTCTTCCCTACATCTTTATGCCATGTAAGTCCTCTCAATGATTCATTCATCTGATGTTTTACCTAATAATGGCCCCAGTCACACAGGAAGTTTTGGCCCGGAAGAGGGATGGATCGGGGGTGCAGCAAACAGGCGCGATCAAGCCGCAACATCTGGGAAGCGGTGCACACCCGTCCCCGATCCATCCCTTCAGCCGGAAAACCCGCTGCAAAAAAGAACCTGCAAAAGAGCAGGACTTACCTGATGCAGCGCAGCAAGTGCGGCCGTGAGATCGCCGGCACGCCTGTCTGCAGGAGCAATCGAGGCTCCCGACCGATCTGCGCATGCGCACACATGCGCAGCCGGCTGCCTCAATCTCTCTTCAGTGGCTTCCCCCCCGGCATCTGATCGTGCCAGGGAGGAACTGCGCGGTGGCTTAGGGGATCTATCTGATCCTGCCGCCGCGTGTCTCTTTTGGTGCGGCTCTAAGAAGCCGCACTTTGGCCGTTCTTTTTTACCCCGTGTGGCAGGGGCCAATGTAGGTCATTCAAGACCTCACACAGAGACAAGCTCTTCAGGTAACACAGAAAGAATTGGACAAAATATATGGAAGTTTCACAAAATCAGTTGCTACTTTTGAAAAGTGGGAAGTTGGTTTTTCAATGTAGGACTGGTGGACTAATGAATGCAGATGTGCCCCACCTCTGGAGTATTATATATGAAGGGCTTCTACAGCAGAATCTTAATGGGATCAGACAGTATGTGGACAAGGTAAGCTCTACTCACACTGATAGGCTTTTGCTGGATGATCACTTTCCTGATTATTAATATGGACAGAATTACCCTTATTTCAGTACCTCCAGATGAGACATTTTGTAACAAAAAAAGATGCATCAAAGTGTACTGAAAAGTTTAATGATAATTGAACAGAAAATCTTTATGAAATCTGAATTAAGAGGAAATATTTGGAAGGTAATTTTGAAGAAGCTCTGCATGTAATACCGGGGAGCAGAAGGTGTAAGAATTTTGGATGCTTCTGGCACTACATTTGAATACTGTTTGGTTATTCTTGTTTTTCATCACACTGGAGGCCAGGAAGAGTCAGTTACTGAAACTCTGGGATTTAGCCAGAAATGAGAAATGAGGTCAGATTTTGTCAGCTCAGACATCTTCCAGAAATAATGTCAATATTTAAATTTTTGGTGAGATTTGGGACCAATACATTGATGTAAGAATGAAGTGATAGATGTTGGAAGACTCTTGTATATTGCAAATAATGAGTTTGCAGTGTTGTATTCAGTGTATATTTAATTTTTACTTGTCCTCCATTTTTGTAATTATATTAAAATAATAAAATATGTAGCGCTTGAGATTCTTTATTTGGCTTTCATGCTCACGTACTAGGAAATTACTAATGGAAGACATACAGCCAACATTATGTCTGTGAACATAAGTGATAATCCACATATTTTCATAAGTACGCCCTGCTGCAGTAAGCAACAATTATATTTTAATTATTATATGGATAAAGTACTGAGGGTAGGATATTTCCTGGAGTTCTATTTAGGTGTGGGGTGCTTTGAACAAAAAGTGTGTTTCTTTTTTTAAAAAAATCCAAGAACGTTTGAACCCCCAAATTAAATGGCAACTGTGTGCTCCATGGAGATGGGAATGCTTGTTGTGGTTGACCTTAGATTTCATCAGGAGGAAAGCCAAAGCATGATGTTATGTTAGAGCATATATTTATGGCAGAGTGGAGGTGAATGGGAGGCAGATTCCTTTGCTGAAAACTTCTCATAGACAACTCATTACAAGTGGCCATTAATCTCTCAGCAAGGGCTTCGGTGACGGTTAGAAGAGTGGCAGCGGAGAGGAGGGCTCTCTGCATGGCTCTGCTCCTGAGAAGGTGCTGAGTCATCATTCAGCACCAGAGGAAAAAACAGGAGCTGGGAAGGTAGCTGAGAAGGTATGAATGTAATCATTTCAATACATTACATATACATTTCTCAGCTTATGCCTCACCCCCGGTGACGTGTTGTGAAATTTTTAATACACTACATTGCAACACAGTGCTCTTCCATTATTGCATATTATATGAGAAACACCACCACCACCGCCAACTGCCTTGTAATAACAACAGGGTGTCATCTCTTGGAAATTCCAGGCCCAAGAGAAGTTAAACTTGCTGCGACCAGGACTAGGGCATTTTCAGTGGCGGCTCCTACCTGGTGGAAGGAGCTCCCGGAGGAGATCCGGGCCCTGCGGGACCTTTCTCAGTTCCACAGGGCCTGCAAGACGGAGCTCTTCCGTCAGGCTTTTGATTAGGAGCCGTCGCCACCGCTATTCCACCTGTACCCCCTATGCCCTGGTGTACTAACATCTGATTGCCTGGCCCCAAGGGTGGAGCAAGGTGCTTGGACACGCCTCTGAGGACAAGATCGTAGGACGTAGCTATGTGAGGTTAAGATCTCCCCTTTTTGCTTAAATCTGTTGTAATCTGTTATGATATTTTATTGTAATTTATTGTTTTTAAATTATGTTAATGTTTTAACTGGCACACAGTGCCCTTGTTAGCTGCCCTGAGCCTTCGGGGTAGGGCGGGATATAAATGTAAATATAAATAAATAAATAAACATTGGAGGAAGTGCGCTGATTGTAGGAATCAAAATGCTTGTGTAACCTTTCTTAAAGGGCACGAGTTATCCCTGCTTCAGTTTCATCCTCCTATGGCTTCTGACAACTGGATGCTATGGTCATCCAATACTAGACCAACTTTGGCATTTTAGGAGAACATCAGAGTTGTTTCCAGCAGAGGAATACAAGGACAACCTGACCTGATGTTTCAGTGGGGGAAAATAATTGCAGTTTGCCTTTTGAATTGTTGCAACTGAGAGGCCTATCAGTCTACTGGAAATTTGAATGTTGAGTGCCAGGACCAATGTTCCCTCTAAGCTGTGGAGTCTTGTGAGCAAAAAATCTACTTTGTGAGCTACTGGCATTAAAGTTGTGAGCGAGGGATTTGGCCACTGCATAAATTAGTTTCTTTGGAGCCATCCCTCCTGAGCTGAGACAAAAATCTGTGAGTCAGAGGCTAAAAAACTGTGAGCTAGCTCACATTAACTCAGCTTAGAGGGAACACTGGCCAGGACATGTTTTATCATTGTGGCATCTCATCTTTTTAGAGGAAATTTTATCATTGGTGCTTTGGCAAGTGATGGTAATTATTTATCTAGGTAAACTCAAGACTGTTTTGATCACTTAATCCCCCCCCCTTTCTTGGGCGGAAGTAGGCTACAATTGACTGTGGGTACCCCGTGCATACACAAAGTGAAAAATAAAGCTGATGTGTCATAGTACTGGCTATACCCCAAAGGAAGACATCCCTAAATTTAAGATGGTTCCCTTAAAAATGTCATACACAAAAGGTTTTTTAAAAATGACTATACATAACTGAATTTAAGGTGGATCCTCTAGTATTCTTTCCAAGAGTATAGTGTAACATGCAAAAACATGGTTTTGCATTATTTTCTGTCTGACATATTACATTTCATCCACTCCCAAGTATTTTGGAGGCTTTGCTTTGGGTGCCTCTGCCACCTTAGGCTAGGTGGGTGGCAACTCAAGAAAGGGCCTTCTCAGTCATGGCACTGAAACTCTGGGGCACCTTTCCCAGGGAGATTAGTCTGTCTCCTTCTATCATTGTCTTCTGCTAGTGGGTGAAGACTTCTTTGTTTGGTTTGGCATTCCCCCGCTGACGGTTGGTGGTCCTTCTCCCTTGCTGCCTTGCGTTTGTCCGTATGTTTTTACTGAATTGTTTAAATATCTGTACCTTTTAAAAACCGCTATTTTAATGATTTGATGTTTGCCACCTGGGGGGCCCCGTTGGGGTGAAAAGCAGCCTAGAATTTTCAAAAATAAATAAATTAAATATCCCACTCTCTAGGTATTAGCTATTATCTGCCTTTAGTAGCTACCTGCTTATGAGACAGTGCATCTATATGGATATTCATAGTTGCGAAGTGTAATGCGAGGACATCTATTCAAGGTTATCCCTTAACAAATTTGAGTGAGATGTTTGTCGACACAGTCAGTCTGGTTAAAGATAACATATTCATCTCCTGTTCTTTCAGTGCATGTTTATGCGATGAACTGGGATTCTCTGATCCAGATTACTGACTGTGAGCAGCCTGGCAGATGGCTACAGATATTAGAACAGTTATGTTGCACTAGCAAAAGTCAGCTGTCTTCTGACATCTTACATTTATGGAAACCAAGCCAGGCTTTGCTACCTTGGTTGTAGCCATTCATATAGAAGTGATACACGTTGCCAATTGTCCACTCTGCTGGTAACAGCCTCCATTTGTATTTGATATCATCCAAGAAAGACAGAAGGATCCTGGGAATACAATGTCGTGGAGACCTGGGTAGGTCCAAATGCTTCACAGAGCTGATAGATGGCCTGAACATAGCCCAAAGGATGTTAGGGATGCACATTGAAAACACCAGGTCTGTTTGCATCTTCCTTGTCATGCTGATTACAACCTAATGTGTTATTGCATCTCATAGCCATCTTGAGCTGTTTACGTATCCACACCCCCATATTCTGCACTCACTTAGTGTTGTTTTCACTTCTTAAGAACAGCATAAGATAGGTCTGTATCTTATGAATGGGGAAGGCTAAGCTGTGTATACAGTGTAGTTCCCAACTCACTGATGTAGCTAGTGAATCAATTTTTATTGAATTATTTTATATGTTGATTTTAATTATTCAGATGTTTTAATGTTTTCATGTTTGCCGCTTTGGGAACCCTGATTGAGTGGAAAGGTGGCATAATTTTTGAAATAAATAAAATATATATAGTAAGATATTTATTTTACCAAACTTATATCCCATCTTTCTGTCCTCACAAATGCCACCAAGATAGCTAACAATTTAAAACATACACAATAAAATTACATTTTAAAAAACATTAAAATCAATCAGCCCCAAACACACATCATTAAAACAATTAAAAACTGAGTTAAAAGTACATACAAAGACATAAAAACAATTAAAACATTGGCCAGGATGGATGGATAACTGAAGGAACACCAAATCAAACAAAAAAAAAATCTTCAGCCACTGGTCAGTGTTCCTCCTAAGCTGAGTTAGTGTGAGCTAGCTCACAGTTTTTTAGCCTCCGGCCCACACATTTTTGTCTTAGCTTAGGAAGGATGGCTCCAGAGCAAACTAATATATGCAGTAGCCAAATCAGCTGTTCACAATGTTAATGTCAGTAGCTCACAAAGTAGAATTTTTGCTCACAGGACTCCATAGCTTAGAGGGAGCATTGCCACGGGTGTAAGATGGCAGCATAAGGGAACACATGAATCTCCCTGAGGAGAGAGTTCCAGAACTTTGGTGCTGTGACTGAGAAGGCCCTCTCCTGGGTTGCCTCCTGCCTAATCTCAGAAGGCAGGGGCTCCTGAATGAGGGCCTCCAAAGATGACTGTAGCGGTTGGGCAGGTTCATAAGGGAGTAGGTGGTCCTTTAGGTATACTGGTCCAAAATTATACAGGGCTTTGAAGGTCAAGAGCAGCACCTTGAATTGTGCCCAGAAACAAACTGGGAGCCAGTGCAGATCAGCCAAGACTGGAGTGATGTGGTCCCTATGACCCAATCCAGTCAACATCGTGGCTGCAACATTCTATACCAGTTAAAGTTTCCAAACACTTTTCAAGGGCAGCTCCATGTACAAAGCATGTTACATGGTACACTATATCCATGGCTCAGAAATCTGTTCTTGCCTACAGCAAGTTCACCTAGGCATACCAGATTGGCTATTACAGAACATCATTGGTGGCAAATAAAATAAATGCCAAGGACTTTGATCATTGATAAAATGTCAAATAATGCTACTACAGGGAAAGTTAAACTAAACAATGGAATGCGAAATTGAGAAATGCCAGTTTTCAGTACTGGCTACCGAGGTGCTGAAAGGAGCAAGAGTCTCTGCAACTATTCCTAGAAACTGTTCATTAATTTGACTTCACAAACACAGTGATGGTGTGTAGGTAATAGTTGTAGCTTCCCAGACTCACCCAATATGACCTGCATGTGCTATACTAAATGTTTATCCAGGCATATCCTTGGCAGTGGGTGTAGGGCTTCCCACAACCCTTCATCTCAGAGCTTTTCTGCGTGTGCAGATGACATTCAGCAAGGCAATCCAGACCCAGAAGCCTGCCTCCATGGGTGGATCTTCATTGCTGTAACTCAATGTCTGTCTTTGACCAACAAAAAAAAGACTCCTGCTGAGCTTGACTGGAAGGAGCTCTTTATCTTCTGTAAACATAAATATTTTGTTAAGGGAGGAAAAAGTGGGCAATTACTTTTGGAACCAAATATAATAATATGACTAAAATGTGGATTTGTTCTGGAAAGAGTTATTTTTACCAGGAATAATTATTGTATTAAGTGCAAATAATAATATGTCCCTGCTAGCGTTGCGCTGGTTTAAATCTAGGACCAACAAATAATGCTAACTATAATCTTTGTTGTTGCTGCTTGTTCAGCCAGACACAAGAATGACAAGCTACCATCCTTGGGATGCCATGGACTGAATGTTGCCACACTTCAAGTAGCCCACCTGGCAAGAACCAGCTCCTGCATTGTCTTCAAGAATAGCCCCCACCTGTGAGGAAGGTTAGGCTGACAGAATGACTGGCCCAAGCTCACCCAGTGAGCTTCCATGGCATCAGTGGGGACTGGATCATTGGTCTCTGGGCTCCTAGTCCAGCACTCTAGCTGGCTTGGACTGCAGGCATTTTTTTAGGGTGGTTTATTTGGGGAGAAAGGGGCTCTAAATAAATAGATGTTAAATGGGGATTTATTTTATTTCATATGTTTTCAATTGGATCTGTAGGCTGCACTGATCCATGAAGAAAGGCAAGATGTAAATATTCATAAAAATTTAAAAACACTATATCTGCCAATTTCTAAAATGGGCCATCAGTGTATAGAAATAAGCTGTGTTCATTCTCAACCTAATTCCTTTCTATGCCATTAGTTTTGCACTTTGCAAAGAGCCTTCTATTTTGCAGACTGACAGAGCAGTTCTGAACTGGTAAATTCCACTGTATTCAATAGGGCTCTCTCCGAAGAAAGTGTTTGTAGGATTGCAGCCTAAAGCATACAATGGGAAGCTTCATTCTTTTTTGCGTCCCAGGGTCTATACTGTCTCAAGACTGTGGTGACAAGAAAAGAAGGGAGTGCCTCTGTGCATGTACAGAATGCCTGTGCCTCACCAGTGAGAAAAGACGCCTCCCGCCTGAACAGAAGGCATCTGCGCCGTTTCCAGTCAGGGTCGGGGCCTTGGGTCCCAGAAGTTAAGTACGGCTACAACGTAAGCCATTTATGCAAATTGACCTCATTTCCCCCAGCGCAGCTCATTTGCAGAGTGGCGCGCTTCCAGGCGGAGGCAATTCGACGTTTCCCCTGCCTTTTTCGGAGCCTGGATCCATCCTGCCCAACTAGTCACACTGTCAAAGGTCGCTGCCGAAAGCCGCTGGCGGCCGCTGTTTCTTTGGCTGGTGAGACGCGTCCCCGCCAAGAAGGGAGCGTTTGCGGTTGCTTGTGCTGGAGCGGCGGCGGCGGCGGCGGCACCTTTGACGTTCCCTTTTCTCCACGTGACAGGCGGCCTCGCTTCATTCCAGGCAGGGAGGGAGGGAGGTGCTGCTTCCTCCGCTTCTGCAAAGCTTTGGGGGAGTCGCGAGCTCTGGAGGAGCGGCGGCGGCGGAAAGGAGCCCTGTCCGCATTGTTTATGTGATGAACGAGCCTCGCTTCCTGCCGTCTGCTGCCGGCTGACAGAGACCGCGCCAGGGGCCAGGCGGAAAGGAGGAGGAAAGCTGCCGCGGTGTAGTGAGTGACCTTGGCCCAGGAGGTAAATACAGGACGGCGGGAAGTGGAGAGAAGGTCGCCCCCCTCTCTCCTCTCCTCCCCCCCAGTTCGCGCCGGCTGCATGTTGTGTGTGAAGCTTGCCAAGGAGCCCAGCCGGGGCAGGGAAGGGGGTGGCTGGTGGCGCCCGCGGCGCTGTCCGCGGTGCTGAAATCACAGGCAGAGTCTCGGCTTTCACTGCAGGGCAAAACAATCCCCGCCTGCCATTTGCTGTGGAAAGGCACACAAAGACATACGCACGCTTCAAGGGCTGCGGAAACGAGGGAGAGAAATGAGGGGAAGCGGTGGATGGAAGAGCTGTTGCGGCAAGGACAGGATATCGAGAGATATTTAGGGGGGAAAAACAATGTTTGAGCTTCGGCAGACCGTCTCGATTCCCTGCAGCGGCCAGGGCTGCCTTTAGCTAGATCTCGTTCTTCCACCTCCATGCCAAGAGTGAGACACAGCATGCTCTGTTAGTTGTGTTTGTGAAGCAACTGTTTAATTCGGGAACAGTAAAGTGAGGGATTCAAAGGAAGGTTATTTAGAAAGACCCAGGCGGAGAAAAATGTGACTATAATTTACGCTCTGCAGGTCACCTGTCTGTTGCAGAAGGAACCCTGTTTGGGCTTACTTGTTGGGGCAGAAGTCGCTTCATCTGTCAGCAAACAGGGAAGAGAAAGTGTGGTCGCCCCACCCTTTCAAGGCTGGAACTTGGAGTAAAAGGTTGCCCAGTGGCCAAGTTTTTCCAGAGGATGGAAGCAAGAATGGTCAGGAAGATACCTGCTTTATGCTGGTGCTCTTTAGCATCCTAATGAAGTCTTTCACATGACAAGTCAGTTAACTCTAAACTAGGTTAGCAAAGTGTATGCAGGGGAAAAAAGGAATAAGTATTAGGGGGAAATACCTAGTACTTTGTCCCAATGCACCACATTGGGTGTTTGTTTGTGTGTGTGTGTGTGTGTAGATGTGTCACAGGGGCTAGTGAAACTGGTTCTGAGGAAAAGTCAGAGCCTTTAATTACTCATGTGGGAAGAAGACCAGCAAAATCTTAGTCTTGACTGAGGTAACTTTTTTTTTTGGTTTACAGGTGCAAATTGCTCTGCAAAAGATTTGTCAACAGATCAAAACGCTGAGACATGGCACAAGGGAATAATTACGGACAGAGCAGCAACGGGGTGGCCGATGAATCCCCAAACATGTTGGTGTACAGAAAGGTAGGACATTTCCAGATATTTGTACTAAGCTCCCCCCCCCCTGATTTCCTTCCTTGCCAATGACATGTCTTTTATAGTGCTACAGCACAGCATTATTTCCCCAGTTACCAGTCCTTTTATAATGCTTAGACCTTTGCTGCCTAGCTTATTTCACTATTGCGGGTAATGGAAAGGGGGAAAGGACTTCAGGATCAAAGTTACTTTTCATTTGTTTTTGGTATGAAGTTATGCCAATCTGTTCTACCCTGGAAAGCAAAATTGGTATGCGAAAATAAGATTATTGATTTTTTCCCTGATGCATGCACATGTGTGTGTTTGTGCGCATGCACACACACACACACACATAGGGAGAACTTTTGCAATTATCACTCTGTGTCTCTAAGTGACTTCCATTTGAAACTGGCCAAAGATATGAAATGTGTTTGAACTAAAATATGAGATGTTATTAATAGGAAAAGTATTTCATTCTGGTCCAGTTGAAGACTACATATTTGAAAGTAGTCCTTTTCTTTTGTTCTTCCTGGAGGAAAAGCAGGTGTTATTATTGCAGAATGCAGCCATCTATTTTTTAAAAACACACACGCACAAAAGCTGTGATGTCACAAATCTATAACATTTTTTTCCTTTTTTCCCCTTTGGGGGCAAAAAAGGACTTCCCATTTGAAATGAGTGGGATTTGTGCAAGATCAAAGCTACTGCACACTCCTATTCATTTTGACTGGAAGTGTCCTGACTGGGTTGTGTGCTGAATCTACCAACACATTTTCTAGCACTACAGTTTTAAGAGTAATGCTGTCATGAAGCAAACATTCAGTATTGGTAATGAATGTTATTTGGATGCTGCACTTTAAGTAGCGATGTTGCATGGGGAGTTTTAGTGGATTTGGACAGTAAAAATCTTTGAATTGGGGCTCCATGGATATGGAATTTTAGTGATTTTTAAAAAATTTCTGTTCCATATTCATTATTCTAGCTGAATTGAAAGTATTTAATATATTAGTCTTACATTTATATAGCCATGTTGGATGTTGCAAAATTGTAATAATTACAAACATGTGGCTATAGAACATTTTCCGGATGAATTAAAACCTCTGTAATCATGTTATTATTTCATAAAAAGACTAAACATGAAAAGTAAAAAGACCAGTGGTATGCCATTGATGTTATAACTGTTGTACATCAAAGAGCAGTTAAGTCTCTAAGACCAGTTTAGCAAACAGAAGACAAACTGCACAGGGAATTTCTGAAAAGCTGCTTTAGGTTGGGCTGCATGATCCACTGTGCTTTCTAGTTTCATAAGTAAATGTTGTGATATGTTCTGCATTTATACTTTAGTATGGTCTATGTGCCAGCCCTAGCACATTCCCAGCGTAATGTCTTCAAAATCATTGGTTATAGTGGATTAATAACTATGGATCAGCAATTTCCATTTTCACTAATGTGAGTGCCTAATACCAATTTTTAAAGTGCATTTGTATTGTAGGTGGACAACATCAATGGAAACCAATTTAGCCTAGTAAATGCTTATACTTGACACTGGTGACTATATTTATAATTAATCATGTTCATGAAAATTTATTGTTTTGCAAGTACTTATGCAAAGAGAGATAATATACAGCTTAGTCTACTTCTGAACTTGCAAAGAATATTTTAATATACTAAACACACACTGGAGTTATGATTTTATAATGTCATTTAACTTAACAGATGCAATATGTAGGGCATGGGAACAGATTATTTTTAAAGAAATGTTTGTATTGTGCTACATAGCATTAAAGCCAGGTGTTGGAGATTTCCCCCCCCCCCCACTATGGTTTTTGTTTTGGCAGAATTATTTCAGAAGTGCATGATGTGTATTAGGGAACATAATTATGGAGTTAATTTCTTAGATTTCTGTGTAATGTTAACAGTGACTCATACTTAGTGCTGGTGTTGTGATGTATCTTTGCAGTTCTCACTGGAGTTGCTATGTGACACCTGCAGAACTAGACAGAAGCATTCCCGGTTCCCTTAAGAATGCCTCATGATCTGTTTCAATATATGTGGTACTAGAAGGTATCCATGGAGTAGACAGCAAAATAAAGCCTGATGATTATATTTTGAAAGCATATTGTTTTCTGACGAGGGCCAAATTATATTGCTATTCGTATGGTGAGATGATGGTGTAATATCTCTGTCTGGAACATAACGATATGAGAATGTAGGCGCGAATCTACATATTATGTAGCATGAGATTGGCTGAAGTAATAACATCACAAGCAGAGGGGTCATGTTTTCGAATGTTTAACTGACACACAAGGGCTACGCAATTTCTTGCTTCCACCTGAAGCCGGTTTACAAGGAAAGGGATCGGAAGTTATGTCAAGGTTAATCAAAGAGACGAACATTTGGTGTTATTGTGTTGCAGGAGCAAATCTGTTGGCTATCCTACAAAATCACACGTTGACTACTGTGTGGTTTATGAAGGCTCTCATTGCCAATTTGATATTATTCAGGCAGAAAGAGAGTTTCTGAAAACTGCATTCTGACCTGAAATGAAGGCACTGTCCTTACTAAAGAGGTTTTCATAAGCTATATTTAGTCTCTGATATTCTCAAGTATGCAGGACCTTGCTGAAGATGCCTCAGGATAAACAACTTATTTTTTTTCCTAAGGACACAAGCGCCACAAAAACATGGTTATTCAGCCTTCTTTGTCTTTTCCAGTGATTTTATTCAACACAATCAATCAGTGCATGCATACATATGTTGACAATCTAGCTCAGTGGTAGTTGTAACCTGGAAGGTATTGTAGGTAGGATCTTTATGAAATAGTACTGCTTGTGTGGGATATAGCTACTATTTCCTTCCATGTTCCTTGGATACTGTGGGGCAAACCAGATGTGCCAGAGACAGCTCTGTACTTATATATGTGGAATTGCTCAATTCTATAGAAAGAGGATTTAAGAGTTTGATTTTAATACCAATGAAGGCGCACACAGATAAGGAACACAGAATTCTTATGTCCATGCAGCCCTCCCCACATGTGACCTTTCTCCCAGCAAAGTTAGTTCTTGTATGAGAAATTGGCTGCAAACAGAAGATTTTTGGAGGTAACCCACGGCGAGGGGACAGTACTGGATTTCTCACTGGTTTTTGTTTTTACATTTAGACCTGTGTCCTCCTCACTCAATGTGATTGGGCAGTTCTGGGTCTGGATATACAGAATTGTTACTGTTGCCATCAAGTCTAGTTTAGCACTATATTGGTAGGTGAGCTTTGCTGTCAATACAGATGATGCTTCCTGACAGTCGTTTCCCAGTATCTATGACACAAACATTAGCGATGTTCCCACTGTTTCATTTATGCCTCCTCTGTATTCCTGGTAACTTGCTGGTTTATTGGCTGCTTTCTCACCTGCCCAAAGGATCAGGGCACTTGTGTTGTGTGTGGCTAATCCCCACTCCTTAGTGCAGAGGTGACCAACCTCTGCTTTTCTGGGAACTAAGCTATATTCCAAAAAGTGTTCCAAGAACCAGAAGTGTGTTTTGCCATTGAACCAAACTCTTCCTGCATGGCTAGGCTCTATGGTTAAGTTGGTATTACAAAAGGCTTTGCATGCAGGCACTGGCCTAGTGTTACACAATGGTTAGAATGCTGGACTAGGACTAAGGAGACATTGATTCGAATCCTTACTCTGCCATGAAGCTCACTGGGTGACCTTGGGCCAGTCCCTCTCTCTCAGTTTAATCCACCTCCATGTGAGATTAAAAAGGAGGGGAGAATGAAGTATGTTGCCTTGAGCTGCCCAAAGGAATGGGAATAAAAATACACTAAATAAACAATAGCTACAAACCCTAGGAGCTGCGGTGGCTCAAGTGGTTAAGATGCTGAACTGCAGGCTGTGGAAGGTCGGTAGTTCAGCAGTTCAAGACCCGGGTGCTGCATGATGGAGTGAGCTCCCGTCTCTAGTTCCAGCTCCTGCCAACCTGGCAGTTCGAAAGAAAGAAATTGCAAGTAGATAAATAGGTACCGCTTCAGTGGGAAGGTAACAGCATTCCATGCACCTTGGTGTTTAGTCATGCTGGCCACATGATCACGGAAACGTCTTCGGACAACGCTGGCTCTTCGGCTTTGAAACGGAGATGAGCACCGCAACCCTAGAGTCAGATTCAACTGGCTTTCGAGCAAGGGAACCTTTACCTTTACCTTTACAAACCCTTACATGAGCAGTAACTTTAAATTCTATGACATATCTCTTGTAACAATTATGGTTTCCTTGAAGTGAATCTGTGGGCAGAATTTTTTTTCTTATAGTGACTGAAACGTGGTAGAGCCACAGTTGGGGATTAGATAACATCATTTTGCAGGCTGCCTCTGGCTCACAGGTGGCCAAGTGGCAATCTTTGGTGTAGGGAACATCCCCTGTAGTTTTCAGCTCTGCCTGAGCAGAAGTTACTGTGCCATCTGTAAATTCTACTGGAGCAGTTAGTGCCACATCCCCAAACACATATTGAATGGGGCAAAGAGTATTTGTGGTACGAAAGAAGATCTAAGCCTCTCTTCTGGTGTACAGAATGATATTTTATTGATGCTGAATTTAGGCAGGCCCTTTGAAGCTTTTAGCTCCCAGTAGAACTGAACTATTTTGTGTTACTGGGACACATCGCTTTTCTAACACACATACTTGACAAGCCACTAAAAGAGAAATGCAGAAACCCTGAAATGTTTTCAGTCTAATGTAAGATTTCAGATCAAGAATAATTGCTTTAAAAATCTGGGGTAGCCGTTTCCCAAATTTCAAGGGATTTAGAGCCTATTTTTGTCATCACCCCTTGTAGGGCAACCATTACAAGCACTGCAACAGGAAATGCCTAGCTAAGCTAGCTTTTCATATAATTCTGAGCCAACTCTTAATTATATGAGAGCACTGATCAAAACTACCAATTCTTTCAAGCAGAGGTCAGTAGGGCAGTATAAGAATCATGTTAATGGGTGTCCCACTTCTTATGCCAACATTGTTAGCTACACTGGGCACTGTTCTAAGGTGGCAGGGCAATTTTTAAAGGCAGAAAACCTAAGCAGGTCTACTCAGAAGCAAGTCCCATTTTATTCAATGTTGCTTACTTCCAGGAAAGTGATTTTAGGATTACAGCTTAGATGTTTTGAATTAACTAAATAATGAACGAAAACAATGCACTGTGCAGGACAGGCACCATGGTGGAGTAGTTGAACTTTGGCTTCACAGGCAGAAGGCCCAGCCCATGGCATTGCCAGTTAAATGTTTCTTGGGCAATGGTGTAGAAAAATATCACGTAGAGCCACCAACAGTGAGAGAGGATGCAACTAGCTTAGATGTCCCAATGGTTAGACACACCAGCAGGATGCTTCATACATTCACAAATATTATTTCAACCACAAATGTATATAAAAACATAATATTGCTAATCCTTATATTAATTTGCATTTGAAAAGGAAGCAGTGGAGGCTGATAATACTTGGTCCTCACCTTTCATTGGTTCAGTCCCTCCTTGCACTTTCCCTCCAGGTCCTCCACTCAAAGGGCAGAAGCCGAAACTATCCCACCATGCACATTACCAGCCCAGCCTGCATCTGCTGGGGTTTGCATTCCATGCTTATGCAATCCATCCAAGCAAGTTTGTGGCACTGCAGGCAGCACCTGCAGTTGTTCCCAAGCAGTCCTCACCCCCTTGCACCCCCAGGCCACCAAGGTTCCTGCATGCATCCAATTTTGGGTTAACAAAAAGTCACCACATTGGAAAATGCCAGATTATATAAGCTTTATCCCAAATCTCAAGATGCATGCATGCCAGGCTACTTGTGCCTTCAGGGTAAGCTCTTTCTTAAAATAGAATGCCAGCTGTATTACTTTTTGCAGATGCCATCCTAATTATGAAATAACATTTGTCACATAGTTGGTGCTGGCCTACATTTGGAGAAAGTAGATACTTTTGTGCCAGTAGCCTGTGGCAGATATGAACATATCAAAAGTATCTGTTTTATTGCCTACTCAACTTATTCCAGTCAGCATTTACTCCAGGTGTACTGGAGATATTATGTTTTAAATGTTATTCAAAAACAGCTGTCTCTGTGAGCTAGACTACAAACTACAAAGACATTATACCTGTAACCTGTATTTAAACCTGTGATAACTGCAACAAGGAACCATTTCTGTGGCTCCTAGCAAGACATCCACTTTTTATTGCTGTATTTGTAGTAATAAGAAAAGAACAAGGGCAAATTGTTATTGTATTTTCTTCTCTGGTGTTGATTTAAGCTGGCCTTTTGCTCCATTATAATGTCAGAAATTTTGACTGCTGTTTTACAGTTTTGTTTGCTGCCCTACTGACTGTTTAAGTGTCTCCAATCAAGCGTCAGCTTTTTAAATTGCAGGGCTGCCCTCCAGTGACTCATTAATGGTATCATTGTTGATGGTGACCTTGGTTCACAGTATTTGGTCCTATTGAATACCTTGGCCGGAACAAATTGAGAAAAGAATAAGGCAGTGTTTAAGCACATTGAAAGGACAAGACTTGATTGTACTTTATTGTGTGCTGGAATAGGGCCTAAGAGTAATTTCCTACCAGTACCAGTAGTCTGATTTAAAGTGGCTAGGTGTTTTAATATTTGCAACCAGCCCCTGGAAGAACTCAATTTTAGGGTAGGCTTAAAATGTTCTGACAATTGTCCATGCACAGAGTATCAAAATTGTACCTGGTAGCAAAGCAAGGGTTGTTAAAGACAAAGCAGACTATGGTATATTTTGCCTCTCTGGAGCATGTCTGTGTCTGGTGTTTTGGGGGTCCAGTTATCACCCAGATGAATGGCATTGCTTTCGTTGTACATCATGCTACCAGGTTGTTGAGTGGATGCAGGAAATGCACAGTCTGACACAGGACGTTAGCCCAGAATCCTCTGGAAATCAGGTGATTCCCTCGGAGCCAGGAGCCAGTCATTGGCTCTTACAAAGTTGTCAGATAAGTCAGGCACCTCATTACTGAGAAGGGCCACTGGTACCATCAGAACTAGCCGACAGCTTGCCTATCTTCCTGTCTGCTTCAGTGACTTGTTCGCCCTTAGGTCTGAGGATCCAGATACGACAAAGCTGCTAGTTTTCGTTTTGTACCTCATATATTCCTTTAGGAGACCCTCATATAAACAGAGAGCTCTGTGGTTATTGCTGTAGGTTCCTGTTGAGCTGACGGATGTATTTTGTTTATGAAGAAGACATTCATAAGAACATAAGAGAAGCCAATGTTGGATCAGGCCAATGATTTTGTGGTTATCGTTGTATCACTAGGGTACTCAGCCGTCATTTCTCCAAGCTAAAGAGCCCCAAGCATTTTAATTTTTCTTCATAGGGAAAGTATTCCAACCCTTTTATCATTCTAGTTGCCCTTTTCTGCACTTTTTCCAATGCTATAATATCCTTTTTGAGGTGTGGTAACCAGAACTGTACACAGTACTCCCAATGAGGCCACACCATTGATTTATACAGGGGCATTACGATCCTGGCTGATTTGTTTTCAATTCCCTTCCTAATAAACCCCAGTACAGCACTGGCCATTTTTATTGCAGTTGCACACTGTCTCGACATTTTCATTGAGTTATCAGCTACGACTCCAATATCTCTCTCTTGGTCAGTCTTTGCCAGTTTGGACCCCATCAATGTATATTTATAGTTAGGATTTTTGGCTCCGATGTGCATCACTTTGCACTTGGCCACATTGAACCCCATTTGCCATGTTGACGCCCACTCCCCCATCCTCGACATCTCCATTTGGAGTGCCTCACAATCCTCCCTGGTTCTCACCACCCTGAACAACTTCGTGTCATCTGTAAATTTAGCCACTTCACTGCTTACTCCAGCCCCGGTCACACGGGAGGAATTGCCCCGCGGAACAGACGGATCGAGGGCGGATCAAACCAGCGCTATCAGATGCCAACATCTGGCAAGTGTCGCACACCTGCTCCCAACCCGTCCCTTCCAGCTGAAAATGTGGAGTAAAAAACCCCCTGCAAAGCACTACTACCTACTGGAAAATCCGTGGCACGGGCGGCTGTGTGATCGCCAAAGCACCCGTCTCCGGCAGCATGCGAGGCCCCCTGCCAAACTGCACAGGCACACACATGTGCAGCTGACTTGCCTCGCTCTCATCACTACTAATTGCCTCGCATCTCATCACGATGGGGAGCATATGTGCAGCGGCTCGGGGGATCTGTCTGATCCTGCTGCCACGCTTCTCTTTTGCTGAGGCTCTAAAAAGCTGCACTTCCGCCCCAGCTTTTCCTGTGGTGTGACCGGGTCCTCCAAACTACAACTCATTAATAAACAACTTAAAAAGCATCGGACCGAGTTCTGATCCCTGTGGTACCCCACTGCTTACCACCCTCCACTGAGAAAATTGCCCATTTGTACTCACTCTCTGTTTCCTATTAATTAGCCAGTTTTTGATACACAAAAGAACTTGTCCTTTTATCCCATGACTATTGAACTTACTTAGTAGCCTTTGATGAGAAACTTTATCAAAAGCTTTCTGGAAGTCAAGGTAAACAACGTCTATTGGGCCCCCTTTGCCCAAATGTTTGTTCACTCCCTCAAAGAACGCTAACAGGTTAGTGAGACAAGATCTTCCCTTACAGAACCCATGCGGAGTCTGCCTCAATAGGCTTTGTTCATCAATGTGCCTACTAATTCTTTCCTTAATAACAGTTTCCACCAACTTACCCGGTATCGAGGTCAGACTGACTGGCCTGTAATTTCCAGGATCTCCTCTGTATAACAAAACTGAGCATATTCCTGAATTGACTGAATTATCAGAGTGGATCTGTTTGCAACCACCACCAAACTTTTCATACTGAAAGACATAAGTGAATTAGTGGAAAACTAGGCCAGTACTTTTCAAAACTTTGTTGGCTCATCAAAGTTAAGATAGCATCCTAGTGGATAATAAATGGGACCAGGGCACAGAAAACATATTTTGTCAGAGCTGCCTAAATTAAAATCATTTTATGAGCTTCTTAGTATGGGTCCCTTTAGTATATTTTACAGCTTTGGCAGTTTTGCTCTTGGCTGACTTGTGACCATAAAAAGGTATTTATTTTGGCAAATGACACACATATTTATAACAATCCGAGGTATAACTTTGCACTTATTTTTGTATGAAGTATTGATTATATATGATTATGTGAGCTGGGAACATTTCTGAAACATTAAAAGTTTTCATATTAAGAAATTGGTTGTTCACCCCAACATTAGTTTGCAACAGTTAGCTAATAGAGCCCTTATTAAGTCTAGATTTTCACCTTACTTGGTACTTATATAGAAACTAGCTTTACATATACATGTAACTGACCAAAGGATCTCTTAAGTTTGAGAATATCAGTACATAATAATAATTTGGGGAATCCTATCCATCTGTATACAGAGTAGATGTGAAAGGGAAGAAAGCAGCCTGTGAAAGTCTGTATTTTGTACTCAAGTCAGAATTGCTTTTGTGGTTGTTTTTGTGGTTATCGTTGTATCACTAGGGTACTGGTGTTTGTAACTGGCCATGAACAGACAATTCAGATCTTTCCATAAACCAGAAAATTACCCCAGGTTTGCAGAAAAATCTGAAATCTTAAAAAAACATATGAACAACTGGGGGTGAAAAACCCAAAAGCAATGTCTGTAGCTTTAAGAAATGAATTCCTTTAGTGGCCATTGCTTAGCAACCAGCACAGTACTGCCAGCCTTCAGACATTGGTTTCTGTAAGTAAAAGGCAGGGGTAGGGAGCAGGGCTCTTTCCAAGGTTGTTATGGCCTTTACAGGAGGACACATCAGGGCCAGGCCCACCAGTAACCATGAGATTTGACTTATCCATAACTGGCTGCTTGCTACTGCCCAAAAGCAGCCACTCCATGAAAGCCAGTGTGGTGTAGAGGTAGAGTTTCAGACTAGAATATGGGAGACCCAAATTCCAATCTCCGCTCTGCTGTGTTGGCCTTGGGCAAGTCATGTAATCTCAGCCTAACTTTTCTCACAGTGTTGTTGTGAGTATAAAATGGAAGAGAGGAGAATGATGTAAGCTGCCTTGGGTTCCTATTGTGGAAAAAGGCTTGGCATAAGTGAAGTAAATAAATAATTAATATAGCTGAAGACTGGAGGGCAGATAAAATTTAGATTGGTTGTTGAGTAGGAAGAAGAGAAGGGAGCAGAGAAGGGTGAGCATATGGAAATTGTCAGGAGGAGGGAAAGAC
>NW_015174853.1:1142807-1160284 GCF_001447785.1 Gekko japonicus
GAAATGGAATACAGGAGAAACTGAGATGTCCCCTGCAAGTCCTTGCAGGTTCCCCATTGCACATGGGCACAGCCCAGTGGCTGGCCCCTCACTATTTGGCCTGGTTCAGTAGCTGGCATCTTGCACCTGGGCCATAGTTTTCCCAGGAAGAGGTTTTTGACTGATGACTGTAGAGGCCACACATGTGGCAACATTAAGTTAACACAAAAAGAATAATTTGCAAAGTCATAGTGGAGTACATAAAATGGAACCTATTGAAACCAACATTTTAGGTTTGGGAAGGTACATTTAATTTTTAAAATTCTGCAAGTTATTCAAATGTTAGAAATGCACCATATTATACTTGTTTGTTGGATCAATACTGTTTGTCACTCCCAAAACATTCTGCTTTGCACTCTTAGACCTCAAAACCAGAAGGATTACTTTTTAATAATGTTGCTATCCTGATGTCCTTTTTCATTCAAAGCATGCAGCTAGTGTAAGGGTAAACCTAACAATCTAGTATCTCAGTACGATCATTCAGCAGTTCCATAAATAGCTCATAGGCTTAGTTTTCCATATATATCACTCTGAGAACTTCTGTCTCCAGCGTGGTTATATCAGTGTACTGCCATGGTTAACATATTTTTTAGATTTATGTTTATTAGCATTCTGGAACGGAAATATATAGCTAGGATTTTCCTCCTGGAAAGGTTACATCTTCATATTAACAAAATAATTTCAAATGGGAGAGAAGCCAAACGTTTAAAGATGAGGAAATGTAGTGTTTGCAATTCTAATTATCTGTGTAATCCCATGAATCCTTTCTTCTTCCTTCTAAGGAAAACATTGAGTGGTCATTGCCTAACTATATCAGACTTCTATAATAGTGACATTTCCTTTTCATGCCCCACTCAGCAAACAGCTTGTATATTTGAAGGATTTTATTGACAAATGATAAGCAGTATCATAAAATGGGAACTGAGGTTCTTATTTAGTCCTGTCCACTTCTGATTCTGACTAGGATTTTTATGGGGAAATGTTCTGTAAAAAGAAGCTGTGATAGCATGTATTGAAGTCAAAGGCTTGTTTTCACATGTGCATGTATATCTCTGGATTTCACTGCACATAGTACACTGAACACTAAACAAGTATTGCGTGAGAAGGCACAAGGTAAAGTCAAAGAATTGTCTGAGGTTTTCTGTCTGGGGTGGGCCATTCACACATGTGAATGGTTACTTCATGGTGCAGTCAATGAGTGATGGGCATGCATAGATGCACCAGCCAATATGCATTCTATTGTATTTCCAATGTATTCCCTTTCTAGGACAGAATTTTTGGTTTGCTGTCTGTTCATTTTCCCCAGTGTCGTTAATCCTGCTTTAGTTGATCAGGTATGCTGTGGAAAATTAATTCTCATCCAAAATGTATTTCTAGTTGGTAAGAATATTAGTCTGGAAAACTCAGTTTTCATGCATGTTGATTGTTAATGAGTCATAATTAGCCATAATTTAATCTTCATGAAAATAAATATTTGCTTTATAGTGCATTTGCATTTATAATAAAGTCTCTGTGTCAAACAATTAATATCTCTTGAAATGATGGATATCTTGAAATATTCAATTTGCAAGTGAAATTCTATCCTGGTTATATTTCTAAATTAAAGCATAAGACATATTTGATAAGATACCTGATAGATTTAATTTTTGGCAACAAAGCAATTAAATTCATCTCTAGAATTTAACTAGTTGCTATTGCTTATGCTGGTGGGTTGGGTCTCATCCTGTTTCCCCCCACTATGTCTGTCTGTCTGTCCATCTATCCATCTATCATCTACCTATCTACCTATCATTCTGTGTCCCCCCCACTATATATCCTCTTTTGATATACTATATCATCAGAATGAATAATTGAATTAATGTTCTTGAAAAACAGAGAACTGGAATAGTGAATGCATTCTTTTTCTGGTGTTCTTCCATCCATATATCTAGAAATCACATTTACCTATCATATTTTTTCAGCTTTTTTTTTTCAACATCAGTATTACCTTGCTGGATTACACCCATGTCCATATAGTCAACATTCTGTTTTTACAGTAACTAATCAGATACATCCAGAATTTCATTAAAGACAGTGCCCTCCTGTTGTTGGCCAGCATTTCATATTCAGAGGTACATTGGGGTTCTGCATAGCCACCAGGGGAAATAATTATTGATAGGCCAGTCTCCCATCAAGTGCCTTATCCCTTCTTTAAAAGTCACCTAAACTAGTGGTCATCACTGTTTCTTGCAGCAGCAAATTCCACAAGTTAACTACGTCTCATGTAACATTATATTTTCTTTTGTCTGAACCCATTTCATTAGGTAACCTTGAGTTCTAGTATTGTATATGATAGAGATACAGCACTATGATCCTTGACCTATGAAGGTTTACTGAGAAGTAAAACTTACCATATGCAGTGTGACTTTACACACATATCTGTACACACATATCATAGAGTTGCAGCTTCTAGTAGTTATACTGTATGACATGTCTTTGTGCTACTAAATGTAAAATAATACCTTTTTCCAGTAGTAAGGATGTTTACATTTTGGAGATCTAGTTATGGAACACAGTGTTATCTGACTTCCATGAAATTAATCCAAAGGTGTTCTTCTGCTGGCACTTCTGTTGGCAGAAGGGGAATTTTTTTTGCCTATTCCCCTCCCACTGCAAACTCATACATTGCTCCCCTCCACACTGCTCATGAGGGTCCTAAGCAGCCTTTGGGGTATTCAGTGGGATATAGCGGAAGGGGAGAGGAGGAAAAGTTATGTTCTCTGAATTCTGCTCTACTCACCACACTTTTAGATTCAATCCTATGTCTAGAGTTTGTCATGTCACTTGGTGTTTTTATCCCCATCTGAACCATTTGCCTAATGGAAACTATATGTGCATCTTTTGTTAGTTGACACATGTCATAAGGTATGGTATAGATTATGACCGTGTAACGAGCAACAGCTTCTCCTTCCAAATGTGACTGGCTTAGAGCTTCGATAGTTCTTACTACAAAGAAGGCAGCCTCGATTTGTGATCTGAATCATTGAGTGCAGCACTTAAGGATTTTCAGAAGAGGGCCTAAAGTGTATACTGAGTTGCCTGCCAACAATCACAGACCTGTGCTTGTTGCAGTGCTGAATGTATGCATTCAAAGGAACAGAACCATCTTATATCTAATGTCAAAAACTTTGTCCCAGAGTGAGTAAACACACACACACACACACACTGGGACTAGGAAGGATCCCCCCCAACTTGAGAGTAGCCCCAGGTTTGCAGAAAATCTTGACATCTAAAATAATCTATATGGCCAGGGACCATGCCTTTCCCCGCATGTACCCCAGCGAGCACTAAGATCTGGCTCCCAAAATTGCCTGGTTCTTCCGGGGCCTAAAGAGGCCAGGTTGGTGACAATGAGGGCCAGGGCCTTCTCTCTGATGGCCCCACACTGGTAGAACGAGCTCCCAGAAGACATCAGGGCCCTGTGGGACCTTTTACAGTTCCACAGGGCCTGCAAAACAGAGCTCTTCCACCAGGCTTTTAGGTAGGGTGCCACCTCGATTGCATGGCCCTGGCCCTAATCCTGGCCTGATTACCAACTGATTACCAACGGTGTCAACAACTGGCCCTGGCTTGATTACCAAGCTGTGCCAACAACTGTACCACTATTGGCACCCAACAATCATTTCGGAGACCACCGTCTACTACATTCACTATTTATAGTTTTGTTATTGTATATTATGATTTATGAATATATTATTAAGCGCTAAATTGTCACAGTTCTTTTCCGTTTTTCATTTGTCCACTATTGGCACCGACAGTACCAATGGCGCCACCAACCGAGGGTTTATAGCTGGGTAAGAGGCAGTGGACAGTGTTCAGTTGACAGCTGATATCGGAAGACTCTCCATCTTTTAATATAAGTTGTATGATTTTACATTGACTGATAGTTTTAATGGAATTTTAATGTATTTTTGTATATGCTGTTAGCCGCCCTGAGCCTGCCAAATGGTGGGGAGGGTGGGATATAAATGTAAATATAAATAAATAAATTAAATAAATAAATATTTTGAGGGTTTTAAAAAAAGCCAAAATTATAGAAGTGATATCTGTAGCTTTAAGAAATAAATTCCCACCAACAACTCATGAGACTGCATTATGAGGTCTTGCTGGCTATTTTTTGGGGGAGAGGGGTTGCTAGACAACCACAACAATATTTCTTGGACTTCCATACAGCAGTTATTGTCAGTCAAAGGGAAGAGAGACTGAAAACAGCAACAGATTAGAGGAAAGTAAGGAAGCAGGGGAAGGAAGGGGAAGAAGGTAAAACCGAAGAGCAAAGAACAGGTAGGTAGGGGAGGAAGGTGGGAGGGAGAGAAGAATGGGGAAGAGGTGTAGGGACTGTGTGGGAAAAGGAAGGAAAGCAGAAGAGTGGAGGGAGACAGGGCAAAACTAGATGTGCTTGTTTTCGAAGAGGTGGGTCTGGGTCCCCCCCCCCACAGCAGCTGTGGGGAATGGCTTTTTAAAAACAAGCACCAGTCCTTTGAGCTTGGAATGCCTCCACAGAAGGAGAAAAGGCTCCTGCCTCCCCCTCAAGCTGCTTTCCTTTGCCAAAACAGTGCTGGGGGAGAATTATTTCCCCATTTTTGCTGCTCCACATGGAGAATACTGTGTGGTTGTGGGGAAACTGAGCTGTTTCCGGGGAATCCAGAGCTAACGCTTTCCACACAAGTATATCTACCTTGTCTCTCAGGATTTTTCTCTCCATCTCCACACAAGTAACTCACATGCTGTTTCTCTGAGGTATCCTAACCTGCCTATCACAGTTCACCTAACCTAATCTTGCCTTTCTAGAAACACTTCGACCTACCTCTATCAATGTCTGAGCCCAAGGAATTTTTCCTCTGTTGTCTGGTTTTTTTACTCACTTTCTCCCTCCCTTCTCACTGACAAATCTATAAAGTAAAGGTAAAGGTTCCCTTGCTCGAAAGCCAGTCGAATCCGACTCTAGGGTTGCGGTGCTCATCTTTGTTTCAAAGCCAAAGAGCCAGCGCTGCCCGAAGATGTTTCTGTGGTCATGTGGCTGGCATGACAAGGCGCATGAAACACTGTTACTTCCCACCGAAGTGGAACCTATTTATCTACTTGCAATTTCTTGCTTTCGAGCTGCTAGGTTGGCAGGAGCTGGAACTGGAGACGAGAGCTCACTCCGTCATGTGGCAACTCGGGTCTCAAACTGCTGAACTACTGACCTTCCACAGCCTGCAGTTCAGCGTCTTAACTTGAGCCACCGCAGCTCCTCTATAGCTCTATAGCCTCCCATTGATTAGGAACTTTAGAGATTTGCATACACAGCAGGGAATTACGGACTGGCTGTGATGCATGGAAGGCAGTACTAGAAGCCATCTGTCATAGAAGCCCACAAGCCAATGGGTGTTCAGAGGTACACTGCCTCTGAACATCAAGGCTTCATTTAGTCATCATAGCAAGTAACTTTTGGTTAACCTCCTCTGTGAATATTTCTATTCCCATTTTTGAGCCATCTAAGAAGGAGTCTATGATTACACATCATGGCAGTGAAAAAACGTATGGAACATGCTATGCAGAAAGTCTTTCCTTTTGAATCTTGACATCAATTCAGTATGTGTAACTTCCTTTGACTTTATGCATAATGAGGCATAGGATTGCACCCTAACAGTACAATCCCGAGAACACTTTCCTGGGAGTAAGCCCCATTGAATATATCTGAGTAGGATTCTGAACAGACTTGCTTAAGAATGCCCTCTAGATGACTTTAACACCAAGGTTGTACAGATCCTTTGTAACAGAGCATTGTATCTACTGAGAGCATCCCAATAGCCACGGGATTTTGGTATACATGGGGAATGGTAATGTAGAGAGGAAATGTCATGCCCAGTTACTAAATTATAGTGAATACAGTGAACACTTAATTTTTATTTATATGCTTATTGAGTAATTCTTACATTGTGTTCAGTGCATGTATAGCTGAATGTGTGATTTAAACCCCTCATTTATCCAGGTACTTGTCCCTTGTTTTATCTGTAAAGTGAACATGCATTGGTTCTTTCTTACAAGCAGATGTGTGCATGTATGTGCAGTTCACTGTAGCTTGTGAACAGGCCTGCTTTGGAATTCAGATGGCCTTTGGAGGAATCCTGTTCCGTTAGTTGTAATAAATAATGACTGAAATACTTTTTCAAGGAGTGCTTGTCTTTGAATGAAGTCATTGGTCTTTCTAGCTCACCATTGTCTTCTCTGCTGGGCAGTGATTCTTCAGGGTCAGCAGCTGAGATCTTCTCCTGTCCCTTCATTCTCTACTAGCCACTGATGGACTTAGTCTCTATTAATCTCTATTACCTCTTATAGTCATCTGAACTAGTGGTTGTCACTACATTTACTGGCAGTGAATGCCACAGTGTAATAAATCATTGAATGAGGAAGTAAGTCTGTTTGTTTGTTTGTGAAGTTCAGAGGGTTCTCCTGAGTTCTAGTATTATGGGAGAGGGAGAAAAAAAATCTTTCTCACCACTTTCTCCACTCCATGCTTAATTTTATAAATGTCTATCATGTTCTCCCCCTCCCTCATCTTTTCTGTAAACTGAAAATCTGGACTCTTTTTGCCTTTCTTCTTCAGAAAGGTATTTAACCACTTGATCATTTTTGTTGCCCTTTTCTGCACCTTTTCCCATCTTCCTGACATTTGTGTTTTTGGCATGCAAAGAGTTATTTGGGAGAAGGATGAACATTCCAACCTGCATCCTCACATAACAGCCCAAGTTTTACAGTTCAGTGGAAAAAAATGTCACATAATAAGCAGAGTTATGTAAACTTAAATTGTAATTTCCACTGACGTCAATGGAGCTCAACAGACAGAATTATACTGCTTGCCGTCATTGTTCCTGCCTCTTTTCCTCCCTCAAAGTCCTCCATGAGGAAGGGTGGGGAAAAGAGCTCCAATATACAAAACCCACAGTATAGACCCATCTGTGATAGCCAGATGGTATTGATAACCATTTTCCCAATGACTTGGTCTCCATTTCCTCTAAATCGTCAAGGGAAGCTCGTACGTTGAAACTGGCAAGTACAAGGGAGCCACTGACCTTTATAGATGGAATGATAGTTTCTGTTTGCTTACTTACACATGCTGCCCTCTCTGTTTTACCCAGTTCCCAAAGATGCTGCCATTTAGCTGACAAAAAGGCTTTCATCAGGACCCCCACCATTAAAGAGTCTTTAAGATACATAGAGAGAAGCACAGATCTATCAAACCATGTCTGGGGCCCATGCTCAGGCTTTTATGTTTCTTGAGAAAAAGGGGGGATATTGAATAAAGGTCCCGCTCACACGGGCCGTAAAATGCGGGGGGGGGAGTGTGGCAGTTTGGCCCAGAGCAAAATAATGTGCAGCCGCCCAATCACAGGTCCCGTCGAGGTCCCGTGGGTAGGGGCGAGGTGGCGATCACATGACGATCCTGCAGTGCGGCAAAGAAGTGGCACGGCGCGATCTCACCAACGGCATGTGCGATTCTGCGGAGCAATGGAATTTTCGCTTTCCTCTTTGTGCGCATGCTCCGTTGGGTGCTTGTGCGCATCCTGTGAAGACTTGGGGGGGGGGAACCTGTTCGCGACGGGACATGGGCAGGCACCGATCAGACGCCAGCCCTTGCGCCGTGGTTTCCAGAAACTAGTACCTCAGGGGTACTAGTTTTTAACGCCGCATCTTCGGCGGGAAGCCTCGGGTTTGCCATGGGAGCTCCATGCTTCCCAGATGTTGTGGCGTGATCACGGCCGGAAAATCTGCCTATCATCCATCTCAGTAGCGTGGCTAATGCTCTGTGTAACCGCAGCCAAAGTAACTCAAAACAAGGCAGCAACACCTACTATCTTAGGGAAGGTATTGGAATCTGTAACTTTAAAAATTCCATTTTGTGTAATTTTCTGCAAAAGATATTAATGAATTCATCTTTAGAAATAGTTATACTTTATTCTTATGGTTGGCATCAAATATTCTCTGCAGTCCATGGGAAGAATGACAGTTCCTGCCTTCTAATAGTTTGATTCTACAAGTGTTTTCACCTAGGTTTGCTAGGAATTGCTAGAGACTATAAAATCCGATTCCATTTATGGCAACTGTAATTCTCAAACAATTGCTTGTATGTGTTGTGTGTTAAGTGCTGTCAAGTCACTTCCTGCTTATAGTGACCCAAAGAATTAATGACCTCCCAAACACCCTATCAACAGCCTTCCTCAGGTCTTCCAAACTGAGAGCTGGGGCTCCCTTGATTGAGTCAATCCATCTCGTGTTGGGTCTTCCTCTTTTCCTGCTGCCTCCAACTTTTCTTTTCCAGTGACTCTTGTCTTTTCATAATATGACCAAACTACGATAGCCTCAGTTTAGTCATTTTAGCTTCTAAGGAGAATTCAGGCTTGATTTGATCTAGAATCCACTTATTTGTCTTTGTGGCAGTCCACAGTATCTGTAAAAATTCTCCTCCAACACCACATATTAAAGGAATCAATCCTGCCAGCTTTCTTTGTTGTCTAACTTTCCCACCTTTACCTCTAAAGCTCTTGCCAAATTCTGTACCGCTTGCTGTTGTATTCGAAAAGCCCGCTAAATTGCATTTTAGTTTTAAGCCAATCTGCTGACCTATATTTTATGTAATATCTACCTGTTGTTACTTTATTTTAATGTATTTTTATATATCCTTTGTATTTATTCTAGCTATTTTATTGTTGTAGTCAGTATGTTTTCTAACATCAGTGTGATTTTGTTGACTTACTGGCTTGATGCCATAATAAACTATACAATACAATACAATACAATACAATACAATACAATACAATACAATACAATACAATACAATACAATACAATACACACCCATACATAGGAATGGGGAATACTAAGGCATGAATTAACTTGATCTTCTTGGTCACCAGCGACACATCCTTACACTTAAAGATCTTTTCCAGCTCCCTCATGAATGCCCTCCCCAGTCTCAATCTCCTTCTGATTTCTTGGGTGTGGTCTCCCTTTTGGTTGCTGATGGAGCCAAGGAATAGAAAATCTTGAACAATTTCAATTTCTTCATCATCAAACTGAAAGTTGTGTAATTCCCCAGTAGTCCTTGTTTACATGTCCAAAATGTTCTTGTATTACCATTGCTCTGAACCAACCTGGGGGCATAAGCACAAAAGGCAAGTTTCTGTGAACATATTTCTAGCTGGAGATGCAATTACTGAGATGGCTGTCATGTACATGTAGAGTTGGCTCAGGCCAACTGCATTTCCTTGTATGTGTTTGAAGATTCATGGTACATTCCACTTCCCATTAGAGTCACAGACCATAGAGCTTTAGGACATAAGAACATAAGAGATGCCAACGTTGGATCAGGCCAAAGGCCCATCCAGTCCAACACTCTGTATCACACAGTGGCCAGAAATACCAGTGCCATCAGGAGGTCCACCAGTGGGGCCAGGACATTAGAAGCCCTCCCACTGTTGACCCCCCCAAGCACCAAGAAGACAGAGCATCACTTGTCCCAGAGTCCCTATCTATACCTTGTGGCTAATAGCCACTGATGGACCTCTGCTCCATATGCTTATCTAATTCCCTTTTGAAGCCGTCCATGCTTGTAGCTGCCACCACTTCCTGTGGCAGTGAATTCCAAGAGTTAATCACTCTTTGGGTGAAGAAGTACTTCCTTTTATCCGTTCTAACCTGACCGCTCAGCAATTTCATGGAGTGCCCACAAGGAGTTCTTGTATTGTGAGAAAGGGAGAAAAGTACCTCTTTCTCTACCTGCTCTTTCCCATGCATAATCTTATAAACCTCAATCATGTCACCCCTCAGTTGTCGTTTCTCCAAGCTAAAGAGCCCTAAGCGCCTTAACCTTTCCTCATAGGGAAAGTGTTCCAACCCTTTTATCATTCGAGTTGCTCTTTTCTGCACTTTTTCCAAAGCTATAATATCCTTTTTAAGGTGTGGTGACCAGAATTGCACACAGTATTCCAAATGAGGTCACACCATTGATTTATATAGGGGCATTGATATAGGACGCATTGATATTATTGCTGTCTTGGTATAGCAACTCATAGGTTAGGCTGTAATGTTTTATATAATAATCAGTACTTTCTAACAGGTCACTTCAGCATTGAATACCTTCATTTAGACTTCAGCTGGCCCCACACCTAATTAATCCAAGCTTAATTCCTGTTTTACTTTGAGTAGAAGAGAGTGTATGTTTCCTGAAGTTTTGCTCATGTATATCAAATGTACTAATATGAAACATTTTGCTGATATTTCCAGCGTTTGTTGTACTTTATGAAGATCCTTATAAAATGTTGTATGATGGCAACTAGGTACAACAACGGTAAAGGTAAAGGTTCCCTTGCTCAAAAGCCAGTCAAATCCGACTCTAGGGTTGCGGTGCTCATCTCTGTTTCAAAGCTGAAGAGCCAGCGCTGTCCGAAAACATTTCTGTGGTCATGTGGCCGGCATGACTAAACATTAAGGTGCACGGAATGCGGTTACCTTACCACTGAAGTGGTACCTATTTATCTACTTGCAATTTCTTGCTTTTGAACTGCTAGGTTGGCAGAAGCTGGAACTAGAGACGGGCGCTCACTTTGTCATGCGACACACTCGGGTCTCGAACTGCTGAACTACCAACCTTCCACAGCCTGCAGTTCAGCGTCTTAACCACTTGAACCACCGCAGCTCCACAACAACGGTAGCTCAGTCCAATTTTTTAAAACGCCAGTGCAGAAGATTTCGGGCAGGGCAGCTCCCATCCTGCCCACCACCAGCCTCCTGTTGCCAACTCACCAGCTGTTTCTATCAGCCTTTGTGCCACCCCTGCTGGAGAGCCAGAGGAGATAATTCTCCTTGTTACCTCTTTAAAAACAGCGTGGCAAGCCATGAGTGCCAGTTCCCAAACTCTCACAAGATTTGTCCTCCTCCTCCTCACAAGAATTAGGTCATAATTTTTGGTTGCCTGTTGCTAAACTCTCATGATCTCACAAGAGCTTAGAAATTCCTATAGTGCATGTGTGACCTGGAATAGTATTTTTAAAGAGGTAAGGGACTGGGGATGACTGTTGCAGCAGTGATAGGGGCAGGGATGGCAGTTGTAAGGCAAAAAGTTTTGAGGCACCACTGACAATAGCGGCACACAAATGTATTGTGCTAATGAAACTATTCTGCCAGCTGTATTGTATTGCTGGTTCCTTTGACTTCAACTAGGAAACTGGCTTTTATCAAATCTCACCATATTTTTATTGGGATATTTGGTTACTATAGCAGAGATTTTAAGTGGCAGATGAGTGAAGCGCTGGTTATTTAGGGATCCAGTATAATTCTTTTTTTTTTTAAGATGGCAATGCAGCTGTTACTGCAAGAAGGAAAAATGCTAATGCCGATTGACTGAACAGTAGATCTTTGAGGAGATATTTCAGACACAAACTAAAGTGTTAGCTGTATATCCTTTTCAACCTGTGCTGTAGAAAAGAGGCACAGTGAAAAGCAGGACAAATTAGTCTTCCTTCAAATTGTTTAAATAAATGCAACACTTCACTTCTGGGCAATTTTGTTTCCTTTTTGGTCCCATAATACCCACTCACTTTTGTAGTTAAATTGAACAACTCCCTTGATTATCCAGGAATCCAGGGGAAAAAAGGGAAAGTGCTTTTCATCTCCTGGACATATGAGCTGATTTGCTTTCCAGAGCCCTCTCAGTTCTCATTGCTAAGCAAAATATTAGAATGTGCTTTGATGTCTTGTTAATGCATATAATCTAATGTTGCTTACTTTTAAAATAGATAATGCCTTGAATTGTAATATATAGCTCTGGCTACCCAGAACCTGCCTTTGACTATAATTTTATTTATTTATTTATTTATTAGATTTTTATCCTGCCCTCCCACCGAAGCGGCTCAGGGCGGCTTACAACAATTAAAAACCAGTAAAAATTAATACAGTACCTCTAAAAACAATCAATAACAGCCAATATGAATTATTAACAGTAAAATTACCATTAGAACATAAGTCATTGACAGTTGTAACAATGTTGGAAAGTCCGATACCTCAATAAGTATTTTTTTTAGAATTTTTTTATTGCTTTGCACTATAAACTACAAAACTAAACACTACAAATTCAGAGTAGCAAGGTACATTAATGAACTATCTTGTGCTTTGGATGTTTCACTACATATTTATGTTTACAATATATCATTTAATTTCTAAGTAATAAGTATTCAAATAGAAAGGAGAAATTCCTTGATTTTAGTATCCCATATGGGCAATAATATGAATTCTTTAAATTTTAACATCGAAAAATCTCAGATCTTCATTTGGTTCTTCTTGTCTTTGCACTTCTTCTTCTTTTGCCAGGGGATTTTAACCTTAAAAGATCTGGGGGCAGTGGCTCCCATATCACCTCGATAAGTATTGACTGCATTGTACATTCAGATTTAGTTGCTATAAAGCTGGATATCCGGAAGTCCAGCCAAGGCAGGGATGGGCAAGTATCAGCTAAGCAGACTGGCCAAGGAAACCAAGTGTGTCAGCAGAGAGTAGACAGCTAAGCAGGTAGTTTAATCTGATGACAGTATGGTCTTCTCAATAGAGGCAAATTGCTGAGGTTGAGCAGCTAGGTCAGAGTCCAAGGATTTATGCAAGCAAGTGAAAGACACTTCTCCGGCTAGTATGGCGTGGGACACCCTTCAAGCCCCTACTGGCTGTGGCAATGACCAAAATGTTGGGGGGGGGAACAGAATGTTGGTTCAACTGTGTTGGCAGAAAACACCATTTGTTGTGCCCTGGCAAATACAGCTTCATTAACATCATTTATCCATATAAAATTGACTAGAAAATACTTTCCCTTGGCTGCATTCAAGATGGCTGAGAGGAATTATATGCTCCTTCACTATCTAGGTTGCCAGATAATTTCCTTTCTAGCCCTGAAACATGTCAGTGCAAATAGCTTTTAGAACACACTAGGGGAGAACTTTATCATAACAGGTCTAGCCATTAGGAGATAGCAACTCACACAGTGCTGCTGGAGCGATTTACAGTGCTCCTGCTGTTAAACTTCTTTTTATATTAAAGTAAGAGTTCTCATCGTAGCTGTGACACCGATCTGGAAAGGTTCACCAGATGACAAATGCAGGCATTACGCTAATAAGTGCCGTGTGTAGGGATGTGGGTTGGGGCTGGATTCATTAGTTTCCTTCTGGAATGCTTTCACCACTGCAAGCAAGCAAGCAATCAGAGTGAAGCTCTGTTGCCAGTTGCTACCGTTCCTTGCACATAGCTCATGTTTTTCAAAATTCTTGTTTTAATAAGTGCCACTTCCACTTTTTAAATATATATATATTATATAGGGTGCATATATCATATTGATCAGGAATGCAAAAATCTTGGTACCCTGTGGTCACTGGCCATCTAAGATATTGGGCCTGGCAACACACATTTAAGCTACTGAAGAAGGCAGGAAACAGGTTTCTCCTCCTCCCAAAAGAGCTGATGTAGGTCCTGGCCCCTTGTTCCCCAATGTCCTTCTTTTTCTCCCCTTTCAGTTAGCTCCCTCAACAGTAACCCTCTTTCAGTTCTCAACTCTTTCTGCTGGGTTTCCAATGCTCTCACTTGATGTGATGTAGAATTGGGGATCCTGTTTGAGTGGAAAGGTGGCAGTCAGGAGGAGAAGACCAATGAAAACAGCCACCCCCCTTCTTGTTGGCACACTCAGATCTTCATCTCTCCTAATTTCCCCCAAAGTATTTATTAACAGTAAATTAGCATTTGCAGTTCCCTGCTCCACTCAAATTATATTTGAGGATGCAAATTATGAGTTTCACAATTGAACCGCCTCTCCAGGTTCTAAATTGATTCCTCATGTTCCAGGAGCATGCATGTTCTTGCCATGCCAGTTGAGAACTGACATACGGGAGTGGGCAGGCAGCCCAGTGCATTGACAACTACACAAGGCCTTGTTGATGATGAATCAGCTGGACTTTGAACAGAACCAGGCCCATGGTTTATAAAATGGCATATAATTGAATAAGCCTCAGGTCAATTTCATCTAACAGGAAGGAAAGACACAGTAAGGGTTAAAGTAATTACTTTTGGCACATGTCCCGATACTGACCATTGATTTCAGCTGTCTGGTCTGATGGATGCAAGTTATGCATGTGCAAAAGCAGGACAACATTAGCTCAAATTGTCTAGCTTTGAAGGGTGAATGGAGTTAAGAGTTTCCGGCTACGGTGCCCAATACGTTATCGGGATGTGTATGCTGAGCATTGAAAAGGCATATGACAAGCATATTATGAGCCAACTTCATCATAATATACCAAGATATTGCTTACTGAAATTTTTTCAGGCATCCTAAGGAAGGGTCGGAGGTCCAGTGGTTTAATAGCTGCCCTTCCTTCCGGATAAGGCAGGTGTGTGGAGAGCACAGTGGCTCTAGCAAGGATAGCTGCTGACAGTCCAGCACGAGGAAAAACTCACTGCTCTCCATCCCATCTGACCCAACCCCTTAAAATTAGTCGCTGACTATGATCCTAGGCACGCGTGTATACAGAAGCAACAGGTGACCATCTGCCTCAGAGCCATTATGCGGAAGCAAACACATTTGGATTCTGTTGGCTACAGACAGTGGCCTTGAGAAATCTGTAGCATTGTATTTATGCACAAGCCTTTAAGACTGAAGAAACGATTAACTCACCATTGAGCCTCCCTCCTGGAATATCTTGACCTTTCCCCAGCAGAATTCCCAGTTGTATTAATGTGGCTTGTTTGTTTCCCAGATGAAAAGGCAAGTTGTTCCGATGCTTCTAATGCTGGCTGCTTGGTGCCTGTTTTCTCCATGCTGCCACCAGCCTCTCCCCTCAACAGTGCTGGACTGCTGCAGAATCTCTTGTGGCTCCCAAAGACGAGATTCTGTGAGCTCCAAGGGAGTGGGAAACATGCTTGGCTGTCTTCTGAAATCAATAGAAGCTGCTGTGAGTTTCCTTTCAACTGTTCCACACATCAGCTAATGTGCAAGGTCCTTCAGAAACACTGGTTGTATGTGTAAGGAAATACACTGTGTGTCATGGTGGGGGAAAAGCAAGCTTTTAATTATTATACCCAAGAACTCTTCTGCATTGCACCTTCATATATGATGAGTTGCTATGTGAATTGGAGAAGAATCCTCTCTACTCTAGCTGCTCAGAGATCTTGGGCCATTATGAAGGTCCCATCACAGTGAAAAGATTTGGTTCCAGAGGGAATTCACATTTTAGACTTGTACAAGCAAATGTTGCATTGTTTATATTTGGCCCTGCAAAAGAAAGTTGCTGAAAAGGTTTGGTCAGAAGAATAGTGATATTTTTTATATTTGAAAATGCCACACATTGCATGTATTTTTAAAGACAAGAAATAATGTGTGCATGTATAGTAAGTGCATTCACAACATGTTTATGCATCACTAGATGATTTTAATTTAAATGTCACAAAGTTGTAATCCTTGATTCAGTTAATGCTTGAACTTTTGCTGTTTTCTTATTTGTATTTCTTACTTGAAGATAGTGGCAGCAACTTAAGATACATTCATCTTGACAGATTTTGTCAGCAATTGATTATCTTCGTATAGCTCTGGTTTCTGGAATTCTTTATTAGTGCTCGCACAAATGGCATGTGAGCAGCCTTTCTGGCTTTATTTTTTGCTGTGTTAATCCTGAATTGGGACTTAATCTTAAATGAAGCTGTGATTTGTATATGTAATACCTTATTGGTATCTTCCAGATATATTCATGTCTCTGGATAGTATCTAAAGTTTTCTGGGATACCAGGAATTAGGCCCTGAAAAATCATGGAAATATTCGGGATTAGCCAGTGTTTGAAGGCTCCCGGGAGTGGTTTTTTGCCCCTTTTCCTCCCCCCCCTGTGTGTCTGTGTCTTTCCAGGGCTGGTATCAGCTTGCCATGTTGGTTTCACTTTGAGACTGTCCTTTTAAATTGGTTTTGTTGGTTGTGCAACATTGTATTCTTTGTGAAAGTTGGTTTGTGTTGGATTTGTGGTTTGTAGTGGATTCTCAGGTTTGACAGTGCTTTCAATTCTCAGGTTGCACATTGGAACAGATTCTCTAATTTTACATGTGTTAGGCTAGTACCAGCATTCCTACTAATTTAGCTTTGACGATTCTCTGGTTTGACTTTGGATTGGATTCTCAAGTTGTACATTTGTTTTGTTAGGCTTGCCACATTGTCCTGTGGCTCTGCATTGGTTCTTTGGACTTGTTGGTTCATTCTGCTTTCAGGGGCTTTTGGCCAGGGGTTGGTTTTCTTCCGGAATGTGAACTTCCATGATCCTAAACTTGCAGACTGAAGTGTGACCATCTAACTTACCATCTCAGCATTGTACAGCCTTATTCTCATCTCAGTCTCTGGCATGTGTATATCAGGCCTAACAGTACCTGTGGCAGTGAATACAAGGAGTGGTGGTAGACTGGTAAGGAAAGGACCAGATTATGTCATAGTCTTATTGCTGTCATATTTAATCTTTGAACTTCATTAGCTACCTCAGATATGCCTGGTAAAACTATGCAAACTCTCTTTGAGATTACACTGCCATGTAAGTATTGGTTATACTTGCAGGACCTGGTTAATGTGCAAGGGAGGGATGAAACATAACATGTGTAGAAAATTCCCCCAGGGAGTTCTGGAATACCTATTCCCCCTGAGTCCATGTGGCAGATCTAGCTGGGCTGTTGCTCTAATAAAGATGGGTGAGAGGTGAACTCTGTGTCTCACCAAGGTCAGGAACTGACTAAGACAACAATTTTACATTCTGGAGAACTAGTGCACTCCTCTGGCTATGATGTTGGGTTTGGCCATAGGAAACATTGATTAGGGAGACCTTGGCCAAAGTCAAACTCAGCCATGAAGTTCATTAGTGGCCCTTAGGCTGGTCACTCTCTGTCTCAGTGTCACCAAGATAATCTTTTGTCCTACCTTGAGATCTCTGGGGAAAAGGTGGAATCAAAATGAAATGGATACATTTACTTAGCATGGCCTGCGCATCACTGTTTTTCAGTCTTACCTAACCTGCAGTGTTTTGTGAGACTAAAACACCATTCTGAGTTCCTCAGAGTTAAAGTGAGATACTAATAAATAAGGGCTCAATGCAACTAATGTTAAGCAGTTCTAAGTCCCATTGATTTCAGCAAGAGAGTCAAACTGAAAGCAACAGGATTTAAAAGTGCTTAACTTTGGATGTATCACTCTACATGTTTCCTGGACTGAGCAAACTACTAAGTCCAAAATGTATATTGCACTCTCTCTCTGTTTGGTGTAGCAGTTACATGGGTTTGATTCCCCACGCCTCTGCTTGCAACTGCTGGATGACCTTGGGCAAGCCATAGTTCTGTCAGAGCTGTTCTTGAAAGAGCAGTTC
>NW_015174853.1:1160407-1166915 GCF_001447785.1 Gekko japonicus
CTGAAGTCTAAGAAATAGACAAAAAAGCTATTTTACTACTACATTCTTGTACATTGTCAGAACATATATATAATTCAGTCTTATTTTGAACTGCTTCTGCCTGTACTTTCAGGATTATTTTATCCCTGGATCTATCTGTGATAATTTTAGTCTGTTATGATCTGCTGAATGTTTTTGCTTTGTTCTGTCCACCTCATCCAAAAAAGCTAAATTAAGTGGTCTGAGCTGAAAAGCCCATACTGCTGAGGATGAGAGCTTTCCAAATGAGACTCCATAAAACAAAACAACTTTCCTTTAAATGTATTTAATCAGGAAATTGTGCCACATAGAACACTCTGTATATTTATTGAGGTTAAACTTGTTCTGTTTTTAGGACAGAACGTTAAATGGCAGATGCTTACAATTTTAATACCAGATGCCACTGATGGCCAGGATTTGTGACCTAAATACTTCTAAAGAATTTCCTTCTCTAAGTGCACATCCACAGCAACACGTGACTTCATTGATCTAGGCAATTGGAATACGCTGGCTGCCATTTCTGCGTATATTGTGAAACTTCATTTTTGTCCAGATATAATCCCTTTTAGGACTTTGTTATGGTTATTTATGAAGGAAATGAAGTGATTTCTCTCATTCTTTGTATGATGTAATTCTCTTTCCACTAGTGACAGAATAGAGAGCACCAGTTATGACTGTACACATCTGAAGTATACCAAAAGAAAGGAAATGTGATTGGGAGCAAATGACACGAAAGGAAGATGCTGTTAGTAAGGAATTTTGGAATGGGTAGGGCATTGCTTTGGGATGGGGTTGCAGTCACGGTTTGAAGACACTCTTGGACCATCATTGCTCCTGGGTATCCAAGTGATAGCTACGGCCAAGAGTGCTTTATACCATTTAAAAGTTGTCTGCCAAATGTGCAGAGTCACTGCATCTGGCCACAGTACTCCATATCCTACTGACACCTCGATTGTATGACTGCAACATGTGAGACCGTCTTTGTTGTGAGGCTGTCTTTGGAAAGTGTTTAGAAAAGTGGTTCCAAATGTAGCTGACAGAATTTTGACTGGAGCAGGCCAAGGGCATCCTATAATGCCACTTAACCGTTCACTTCACTGGTTTCCAGGCCCTATTCAGAGTGCTGTTTTTGACCTTGAATGTTCCAGTGTCTAGGATATAACTTTTCCTACTTGGAATTTGAGATCGAGCTCAGATGCTCTGCTGCATGAGCCTCTAAGGTATGGCAGATGGTTACACGTGATAGAGATTTTACAGCTATGGTACTGAAACTCTGGAACTGTCTTGCAAGAGAAGCTCCCTGGGTCCCTTCATCAGCGGCATGCAGATCAATACTTCTATTATGGAGATTCCTATTGTGTTTAAGTTTTTCCTCAATCCTTATCTGTGTTTGTTTTTATTTTACTTGCTCTCCATTTCTCAGGCTATTAATTGCTATTTACTTTAGTGTATTATTTTGTAGGGGGTTTTCTGTTATGCATTTGTACGCTGCATTCCTACTTTAGTGAGAAGCGGGATATTAATATTTTAATCAAAAAACATATTTCGCCCCAAAGTGAATACTCTCAGATCCCTGATTCACTAGGGTTCAAGACCCTAGTGAATCAGCTGACATATGATAGAAATCCATCTGGCCAAAATGCCAAGGAGATTTTATTTTGCTATTACTAGGATATGGTAATTTCGTGGGGCATGGGAAAGTATGCAGGGACTGACAGAACTGATTAAAAGAGCTGCTTTTCCCTTAATGTGGAAAAATGTACCCAGAGGTTGTTGAGAATGAGAACAAAACAATAACATTATTTTTAAAATGAACCATTTTAATTTTCTTCAATATCGGTCTATTTGGACATCTCAGTCTTTAAGACAAGTGGCACCCGAAGAAGCATTGGTGTAAATGTGCTCGCTTATTAAGGCATTCCGTTTCTTAGGCTTACTTTGTCTGAGACAAGAAGAGAAGATGATTCATTATCCAGAGCTATAGTGAGAGGCTTGCAGGCCCGCAGTTGCCTTCATGGCTCCCCAGAGCAAAGTCTTTCCATCCCCCTGTTCTTTGCCTCTCTCTACTTTTCCCATCTCTTTTCTCCCTGGATCCTGCATAAGGCGCATTGGGGGTTTAGAAGACTAATATCTTCAGCTGAATGAAATATTCATATGCAATTAATATTTTATCTTTGGGGCTTTTGCCTTTTGGAATAACCTTGCAAGTATTCCTGTTCCCACTGATGGAAGATGATGGGCTGGAGTACCACAGCTGCACCCTGATTGAGCCAAATGAGGCTTGACAATGCCAGTTCCACAAAAACTTGGTGTGTGTTTTGTACTCCCCTCTCCCTTCTCACATAACAGTAAATGCTAGCCTATTGTAGCTGGAATTGCAGCAAGTATGAATAGGCATTACAGGTGACTCTATTAATCACCATTTCGGAGACTACAGTGTCTCAAAAGAGCAACTTGGACAGGGTAGACAAAAAATGCACAAGAGGGGGCCCAATTTTGTCCTCTTATTTGTAGCTAGCATTATCAAACTGAACAGGCAGTATTTTAATAGTACCTGTTTAAACAATAGTGCCGCAGCAGGTGAGCAAACACTGATATGGTTGCAATGCCATTCTCCAGGTTGGATACCCATGTCACAAACATCACTGTTTAGTGCCTGAGTGGTATATTAGCCTCAATTACCTGAACAGAGAGGAATATAAGCTGTTGCTATTTTTTTATGTAACTCCTTTTTTGTTCCTCTTTTATTTTCTTCCTCCTTCTCCTCCTCCTCTGACTATGATTTTCATTACTAACAAAAAGAGGACTTGTTGGGGGGAAATAGGTTTGAAATTGGTCTTGAATGTTGGGGAAGGCATGATGCAGTTGGGGCAAAGGGCAGAGATGAACTAGGTATCAGCCATAGGGCAAGAGAAGTACCACCGTGGCCAGTGCTGCTGTGCAGGCAGCTGCTGGGCGTCTCTCTTCCCACATGCCTTCTTGCCACCCTCTCCCCTTTCAAGCATGTAGTGTGGTCATCCAGTTGGCCAAGAAGAGAGTGGGCATAAGGAACAAGTGGCATTTCTTAAGTACTCTCCTTGGTCAGAGATCATCTATTCTAACTGTTGAGCAGCCCTGGCATATTACACACACACACACACACACACACACACACACTGGTTGAGCCAAGCCACCAATATGTGTCAATGGAATGGCAAAGACTCTGTGGGGCTGAATCACCGCAATGTAGAAAGGACCCAGTATTCCTCCATGGGAGGGGCATGAGTTTGTTTCAAACAGAGCAGAACAGGGTAGGCTAAGATGAAAGGCGTGAAAAATCATAGGCAGAAGTTGCTGGGGACTAGGCAACAGCCTGGATAATTGTAGAAGTAGGTTTTGAGGTAGAGCTCATGAGCCTGATGGGCTCTAAATGGTTTGTTTTGCTTTCGGACAGGTAACAAAGAGATGTGTGCCTTCCACTGAATGCCAGTGGCATTGATTATTTGTCACCGGAACCAACCCTGACAATGATGTTTTTACTCTGGCTGCCTTTCAGATTTACTCAGTGCCAGCCTACCAGCTTCAGGTTTTCTCCTTCTCGTTTGTGAAGGATGAGAACAGAAACACAAGGCAAAGCTTCACTTGGTGATGCTGCCAGATCCATTCTATTGTGGGGCATTGCAAGGGGCTGTCCTGTAATAATGCCAGCGTAAACTGTTCCGCATACTATTCCCAAGGAGCTGCGGTGGCTCAGGTGGTTAAGACGCTGAACTGCAGGCTGTGGAAGGTCGGTAGTTCAGCAGTTCGCGACCCGAGTGTGCCGCATGACGGAGTGAGCTCCCATCTCTAGTTCCAGCTCCTGCCAACCTAGCAGTTCGAAAGCAAGAAATTGCAAGTAGATAAATAGGGACCACTTCGGTGGGAAGGTAACAGTGTTCCGTGCGCCTTGGCATTTAGTCATGCCGGCCACATGACCATGGAAACGTCTTCAGACAGCGCTGACTCTTCGGCTTTGAAACGGAGATGAGCACCGCAGCCCTAGAGTTGGACTCGACTGGCTTTCGAGCAAGGGAACCTTTACCTTTTTATACTATTCCCACCTGGGCATCCTGTAGCCTTTTATTCCCTGGTGTTTGCTGTGGTCACTGCTCAGTAGGTTACTTCCTTGATGCATTTGACATACTGTGTTCCCTTCCCACTGAGGTCTGTTCTCACCGGGCTGTTAGCATTGGAATCTGTGACAGTACCAGATCAGTGCCTGGTTATACCAGCGGGTCATCTGATACAGAATAGCATTTTTATATGTCTGCTGCTTGTATTCTACAATGACTGTCTGGTCCAAAACCTATGATTCATTATGTCTTATTCCATTAATACTCATGTTTCTCGCTTGAAACGGTGTTCCAGTACAGCAAGAGAGGTCTCCCTGCCTCCTGCTCCTGACCTGTATCATGATACCTTGTCTCCACCCCAATATCTGAGTCATGCTAAAAGGAAGTACTTCTTCACCCAAAGAGTGATTCACACATGGAATTCACTGCCACAGGAAGTGGTGGCGGCTACAAGCATGGACGGCTTCAAAAGGGAATTAGATAAGCATATGGAGCAGAGGTCCATCAGTGGCTATTAGCCACAAGGTATAGATAGGGACTCTGGGGCAAGTGATGCTCTGTCATCTTGGTGCTTGGGGGGGGGGTCAACAGTGGGAGGGCTTCTAATGTCCTGGCCCCACTGGTGGACCTCCTGATGGCACTGGTATTTCTGGCCACTGTGTGATACAGAGTGTTGGACTGGATGGGCCTTTGGCCTGATCCAACATTGGCATCTCTTATGTTCTTATGTTCTTATGTTCTTGCATTGTGCCAGCTGGACTGTCTTTTGCACTAGTGCATTTGTGCCCTTATGTTGCTCTACTGGGATGATCTCCTGTTGTCATGGTGCATTGGCAACACAGGATATGACACTAATACAACGATCATTGTTTCTGATCCTTTCTGCTTTTTCACTGCATTGCAGAATGTAGGACTGGGCTTTGTTTTTGAACCGTTTCAGTGCTATCAGATTGGATGATAACCTTTGCAGGAAAGCTAAAGGACTTGCTGCATTTCTATTCAGCAGTATAGACGGCTGCAATGGAATGTGTGGTGGAATGGCAATCCATGGCTGCCACATTAGAATGAAGCTTTGTTGTATTTTTATTGACTTTTAAGTGTTTTGTCATGCATGAACTGTTTCTGCCCATTAGAATGTTATTGCAAATCCATGCTCAGGGTCTTGATGAAATGGATTGTTGAAAATGAGCCTAAACTTGACTGTACCTGGAGCAAGACCAATTATTAGACTATAAATATGCCAAATTCCTTTAGCAATGCTAAGTGAAACTTGTGTGTATGGACAAGCACTTTTAAAAATGTCAGTGTGTACTAAATATTTTAAAATATTAATACAGAACCAGATTTTATGATCTGAACTCTGGGTGAAAAGTACTAAAAAAGAGTTTAAGGTCAGAGGAGATACAATACCGCACCTTGCTGAAGTGAAGCAGATCTGGCTGGGAATGTTCTAATGGTCTCTCTATAAACCATCTTGAGTTCAGTGATGGAAGAGAACTCAGATAGAAAGGGAGTTAATAAAGAAAGGTCCAGTACTTCAGCTAAGGTTTTGAACATGATCCAACATTTCCTTCTTGTTTGCGAAGGATGAGAACAGAAACACAAGGCAAAGCTTCATTTGGTGATGCTGCCAGATCACCAGCATTGCACCCTTCTAATGCCATTGACTTCAATGGACATAGAAGGGTGTAACTCTGCTTTGGAGGAAACTCAGGGCTCTTTTTGTAGAAAAAGCCCAGCAGGAACTCATTAGCATATTAGGCCACACCCATGACAGCACAGCTTATTAGCATATTAGGCCACACCCCCGTGTTACCAGAAGTGTGGTCATCTAGCCACACCCACCTTTTGCTTCTTATTCTGTTTACCTTGTTTGTTGTCAAAACCCAGGGCTTTTTTTGTAGCAGGAACTCCTTTGCATGTTAGGCCACACACCCCTAATGTAGCCAATCCTAATGAGTTTCTGCTGTTGGGTGTGGCCTATTATGCTAATTAGGAACCTGCTGGGCGTGGCCAACTCAGGAGCCAGCAACCTTGTTTGTTGTCAAAACCCAGGGCTTTTTTTGTAGCAGGAACTCCTTTGCATGTTAGGCCACACACCCCTAATGTAGCCAATCCTAATGAGTTTCTGCTGTTGGGTGTGGCCTATTATGCTAATAATGGTTTAAAAGGAGTAACAAGTATAAAGCCAACAGTCGTGATAGTCTGACCAAGGTACATAATGTCGTCTCTGGATTATATAATAACGTTTTAAAAAATGGATCTTCTTCAGGAGATATTATAATGGTGCAAAAGGAGAGACGCCCGGGATCCATTAGAAACATAGCAGCATATTTTGAGCCTGAATGTTAACTGACATCAGCGTCCTATCTGAATTTAGTATTTTTTAAGACTTGTTG